>NC_056736.1:790644318-790759318 GCF_019279795.1 Protopterus annectens | reverse complement strand
GCTCAACGTTGCCCGTCGGTTAGCTTGTTGGTGCGGCGTGCAGCTCCGCGCAAATGGGTTACGCTGGTTTACGCATCATTTGGCTGTCAGCACGCATATTACGCTCAGCTCAGCTATGGGCACACAGTTTCAGCGTGTTAAAATGCTGCTCAACCCCGGGCACTCATTCTACACCTGTTAAACCACTGCTCACCTACGGGCACTCATTGTATACCTGTTAAAACACTGCTCACCTACAGGCAGATGTACTCAACTTGTTAGACTGTAGCTCAGCTATAGGCACATCTGACATTTTTTTTTTTTATTATTATCTCACATTTCTTCAAAATACGTGGCCCATTTCATTACATTTTACATAAAATATAATTTTATATGTGTACATATATGTCAGGGACTTGTTTCATGCTTATTTCACTAAAAATAAAAATTGATGTTGTGGGGGCTCAAACCATGACTGCCTGCTCTTCAGTCGACGTCTCTACCGCTATGCTATTGATTCTTGGTTTACTTTGCATATTTAGTTCTTATATGCTTTTCCACTGACTGCTAACTGTGGCTAAGCTATGGGCACGTGCGAGCAAACGAGCGCACTCACGGGCAAGCATCTTTACAATTTAAAAAAAAATGATAAGATGTTCATTTCTACATTTTATGTTCGTAGTCTGTGGGGGCATGTGTTGTGTTGTGTTTATTCACATTTACATGGATTCTGTTGTGTGGGTTTACTTTCGGGACTTTTACTCTTCTGGGGGCGTGTCCGTTTGCAGGGCTCGGCCTACAGACACGCCCCCTACTGTCTTCCACGGACCTTGTTAGCTTTAGGTGTGATTCAGCATGCCCTCATGCATATGCATGACATGCTGACGTCACACCGTTTAACTGCAGCCTCCGTGTAAGCCTTGTAACTCTTACACGGAGGCTTCGTGAATCCTGCCCCAATAGTAAGAATTAGAAATAAAACCAGTGCTACTACTTGCAGGTATGCCATTATGGACAATATTATACTGCCATTAGGATTTACTTTATAAGACAGAGATTTGATACATTTGTGGTTGTAAGATTTTTGTGAAGAAACTTTCAAGACTTTTTCAAGTGCAGAAAATGTTATGGGTAAAATAGAAAAAAGAAATAACTTATTAATTATAAAGACTTTTATTTTCAGAGCTTTGCCTTGAGGTAAAAAGAAAACTGACTGCATAATTCTGAACTTCAGACATGAAGGAATTTGAACTTAAAGCTTTTTTTTTCTTACGATGTGTGATAAAGTGCATGACATAAAGAAAATGTATAATAACAGAAATGTATGGATAGGAGGTGGGAAAAATGGGTTACACTGGATATGTAAGATGGAAAAGTACAGCATATTTCAAATAATATAACAGTACATGGAAAATGAGCAACTGTTAAGTATTGGGGCCAACCAAAGGCTTGCTTTTATTGTGAGGATGAAAGGCATCTGGTTCACAAAAGTAAAAAAAAAAAAGAAGCTGTGTGCAATGTTGGGAGTAATGCCATGCTGCTAGAAACAAGATCAATTTGCAGTAGATGTAATGAGTCTGAATTATGTTATTTACCCTGAGGCTGAAGCTATAGCAAACCAACCGTCCAGTAAATTCTATTCAAAATTTACCCGACTCTTCTCACCATCTGTCCCATAAGATATACATGGAACTGTCTCACCTCCAGCTATCACACAAGACCAAATCCTAAAAGTACTATCAAAAGCTAAAAATACTGCATTGATGGGTCCTGACAATATCCCTGAATGCATCTTAAATAGCATGAAGCATGATTTAGCCACATCCCTAACAACACTAGTCAATCTCAGCCCCCATAAAGGTTTTCTGCCAAGTGAATGGAGAGCAGCTACAGTCATTCCCCTTCATAAGGGAGAACCTTCCACAGACCAAGGCAATTAAAGGCCCATAAGCCTGACCAGGCTGATATGCAAAGCCCTGGAAAGACGTATCCTGGAACTAATCAATCAGACACAGATAACCTCCAAACACTGGACTCATCTCAGTTTGGATTCATCAAGGACAGGTCATGCTTATTCAACTTTGTGGATTTTTTTGAAAAGACCACGAAAGCAAAATGGTACACAACACATACTTCAACCTGGCCAAAGCTTTTGACACAATTACCCACTCAAGAATAGTAGAAAAGTTAAATAATTTCAGAATAAACCCCTTCACCCACTGGATTGCCAACTGGCACACAGATAAGATGCAGGAAATCATAATAGAAGTTACCTCCACAAAGAAACCAGTCAGCAGTGGAGTCCCTCAGGGTTTTGTGCTGGTACTACTCCTGTTTGGTTTCTACTTTTCTGAAGTAAAAGCCAATATCAAAGGGCTCTGACTGATTAAGTTTGCAGATGACTGCAAGCTAGGAGCAGCAACTGAATCCCCAAATGACTTAGCTATCCTACAGGAAGATTTGTCACAAATAAATAATTGGTGCCACAATCATGACTGAAAATAAATGCCAAAGAAAAAAACATTAGTGTATCCTTGGAAAGTCATCTATCTGAGGAAACTACAACATTAATAATTCACCCCTAAGACCTGATGCAGTTGTTTGGGATTTGGGAACTTATGTGCACAGTGACCTACTTTTAACCAATATGTGTCCATTGTTGTAAGAAAGACCTTCTATATTCCAGAGCTTATAAACAAAGGGATTCTGCCTAGATCTAGGAATGTCATTGTCCCCCTTTACTCATCCCTCTTTAGGCCAGAGACTTGCAACAATTGGAACACCCACAGGATTACTTTACTAAAATAATGCAAGGTGTAAACAACATGTCCTACATGGACTGACTAAAAGCCCTATCACTATACTCAGTATCCTACAGACTGCTAAGAGGTGACCTGTGTCTGGCTTTAGAGGCCTCCTTTGATCCATTACTGATGGATGTACTGCATATCAACAAGTCAAATGGCATGGGAAATACTCAGTTTAGGGATATAGTCCTCTTCTCCAACATCAACAGAATGGTTTATATGACAGGTATATGTCACAGAGGATATGTCTGCTGTGGAACAGACTCCTCGTCCACAGAAAAAAGCTCATCCCTGTCCATATTTAAGTTCAACATGGATCTATGGATGAGAAGCAGATCATTTGCCCCAGGACTGCTCTGTGTACTACTAATGGAAAGAGGCAGCTCCTAAATGCTCTATCCCATGAATGGGGCCCCTTTAATTATCTATGGTATGATCTCAGTTACTCTCATTAGAGGTGATATATAATTATCAACCATAGGATGGGTAAGGTCAATCTCTAACCAAATGGGATAGGTTAATTTGTGCACAAAAAAGGAAAATGGTCAGACTTAAAATGGCCTGCAAGGGCAGCTAGCCTAGTAGTTACCTATGAACCTATAAAAAAGGAAGTGTCTAGCACCAGTCTTGGAAGTGTTAAGTTATAGATACTATAAGGGGATGAGTGTAAGGGAAAAATAAGTATTTGTGGAAACAATGAATGGTTGGAGAAATGGACAGAAGATATGTGCAGAGGAGATTAAATTTATATGGAAGAAGAATGACAAAACATATTAAAAATTGGAGACCAATAGCACTGGTGAATACTGATTATATGATCCTTGTGAAAATAATACAAAAAGGGGATTATTTTGGAAGAAGTGATAGGGGAAGGGGTATACTGAGTAAAGGAAAAACAAGTAAAAGAAATGTTAGTAATAATAAAAGAAGTAATAGATGACATTTTAAGTGAGAATAAAGATGTAAGGTCAGTTGCCTGTGGCATAGTAAAAACATTTAATACTGTAAGTCATGAGGAAATGTGGAATATTTTAGAGGATATGGGTTTGGGAAAATAATAGAAGCATTAAAGAAGTGTATGAGATATTCTGGTTGAAGATTATTGTTAGTGGTTGATTAGGAAAGAAAATAAAAATTGAAAACATGTTGAAAAATTGTGTTTGAGAATGTGTTTATTTGTGCTAGTAATGAATGTAATAATGCCAAGATATACTGGTGGAATGAGAAAAGCAGGCTGGAAAATGGAAAAAGGTATAATATCTGTATATCTTACATACAGAGATGATGTAATTATTGTAACAGAAACATAGTATGGATAAGAGAAACTGTAACAAGGATGGAAAGGGGATTAAGTAAACTAGAAGAAGGTCAAATAGGTCAAACGGTAAAGGGTTTGCTTAAATGAAACTGAAAAATCGAATATATTTTACTAGAAATTAAATAAACATATTAGGAATCAAGTTTGGTGAAAGCAGATAAATAATAGAACAAAGCAGCAAAATTCTAGATGAAATAAATTAGTAAGTTGGTAAAAAAGTGTACCCTTTAAAAAGAAAGTATATGTGCTAAACACACGCACACACATATATGTATATATATATATATATATATATATATATATATATATATATACACACACACACACACACACACACACACACACACACACACACACACACACACACGGAGAATTGGGATATTTTGGGACTTTATAAATATTTCTTGGAAAATGGAAAATAATTGATAATTCGGGATCAAGACTCAATCCAGTTTGTTGGGAAATTGTATATAAAAAATAAGGGGTCTATATTATATCATTGAAAGATTAAAAAAGCAAATGATGAACAAATGACCCCATGTATCGAAAGCTTACACTCTCAAAAGCTCAGAACAGCGATCTCCCCCCCCAAAAAAATAAAAAAAATTGAAATAATACATAAAGTAGGGGGCTTCACCCCCCACACCCCCCTACTTAAATATACCAACTCCGAGACCGCACTACAGTGCAGAAAACAGCAAAGGAATGGAAGCAGCCAAGCAAATTCTTTCCCTGGGAAAGAACTTGCTTAAAAGCCACTTCACTATTTTGGCTTTTCATTGTTTTAAATTCGACCAAGATGCATTCGATAGAATGCATCTTCGGTCATCTTCTAGGAACCCGAAATAAGGAGGTTTGAAATTAACAAATCCAGTTGTATATTTGAGATCTATACACCTTTTTTGAGTATAAGAAATTATGAAGGAGAAGGAAGGTCGCTTAATCCAGGAAATACTGTGTGTGAAATATGGAGAGATGGAAACAATGAAAAGGGAAATGAAAGAAGTAAAAGTGAGATTATGCAAAAAATAATCTGACTATAAGACAAAGTTATGGAAGAAGAAGATTGATGAAATTTTAAAAAGATAGAAAGGAATGCCATAACATGATAGTAGAGAAATATAATTGAATATAGCCACATAACGATCATAAGGAGGAGATTAAAAAAGCCACAAAAAGGAAAGATTTTAATCTTGTTATGAGGCTGGAGATTTTTTGTGGAGATTAGATAAATTGCCTGTAAGAAGCAGCGTGAAATATAAAGCTGTAAAGGAGAAAAAATGTAAAGAATGTAATGAAGAAGTGGCAAAGCAGTATTTTTGGGTTACAACAAAGAAAATTCAAAATGAGTATAAATGGGAAGATTTTTGAAATATACACATGGATAAATTATATAATGACTGGCCACTAACATTCAAAAATGAGCATGTTGATTGGTCAGCCCAACCAGTGTGCCCATTGTAAATTGAGCATATACCAATGGAAAAAAAAGCTGGTCACCTGGACTTTTTTCTTTGAATATATGCTCTAACTTTTTAAGTTTTCTTCATCATAAAAAAAATATTAAAATTTGAAATGTGGACAGTCCAGAGATACGAAAGAGACAGCACGGAGAAAATGCTAGGAAAATCAGGTACGTTATTCAAAACTAAAGAAATGTACCTGATTTTCCTAGTATTTTCTCCATCTTGTCTCTCTCATACCTCTAACGTGTCCAAATTTGAACCTTATTTATATAAAAAAAGGGGGGGGGGCAATGGATATCTTCCTTTCTCTGTCGCTTTCTTTCTAAAGCACTGATGTACTGCATAAGTACGGTAACATAAGTCACATATGTATGCACAGTACATAAAAAAGCAGCGGGATATCCAATCAGAAAAATACCACAGAGCTATCATGCAAAGACATTATTTAAAAAAAAGTAAATAATGTCTTTGTATAATAGCAATAACCGACTCTGTGATGTGGTATATTGAATATTTACCCATGGCTGGCTTTATTTAATCACTCAGGCTTCGCCTTCATCATTAAGCCACACCTACCATGGGTAAATCTTCAATATAAACACCCAAATCATTGGTTATTGCTATAATATTGTTTGGTAAATTTTAAAAAGCAAAACAAGTGAAGTTGACAGATGGGATAGGATATTGATTTTAGAAGCAGGAAAAGTGATGAACCATTTTATAATAAAGGTAGGAATGATGATGATGTATTGGTTGAACTATGATGGTTGTAGAGAAAAGCATGGCATGATAGAAGGAAAGATGTTAAAGTCTGTAAACTGAAGATGCAAAATTTATAAATAGTGCAAATACTGTATATGTTATAAATGTAAATATTGTAAATATTGTAGAGCTATAAATCGAGTGTAAATGTTATGATGTATTAAATGTATATATACATACACAACCACTATTTATTTGGGTAAGTGCCATGGAATCTTTTATATACACCAGAGCTAGCACCATCTCAGGCAGATGGAGCCTCCATTTAACATCTCATCCAAAGGATATCATACTCAGAAGTGCAGCACCTCTTTATGCTGCATTGCAGTATCAGTACTTGAAAAATAATCCAACTATTTTGTGTGGGTATAGAACCCACTGCTTTTTTTACCACATAGGTTCATAGGTGTGTACTAGGCTAATGGCCCTCAAGCCTTTACAAGCCTTAGAAGTGCCCTGGCACTGTGCTGCCCAACGTTAGTTCCCAGTGCCTTTATCAAGTAGATCCACTGGAGGTTTACTGGAAAGGCCCACCCATAATCTGCTACAGTTTGCAGTGAGGGAAAGGTTAGTTTGCTTTTTATTTGTTGTATTTTGTATTACTTTATTGCCTTTTTCTACTTTGCATAATATGATTTGTTTTCTTTACACTGTGTTTTACTTGTATTCTGCTTTTAACTGCATATTAAAACTTGAACAGAGACCACAACTCTGTCTCTTGTGAGTCAGACAGAAATTTTTCACACCCTGCCACCCGGTTACTATTGTGTTCTTAAATACCACTGTCTTTCTAGTTGCTTGCCCCTTATGTTAATTTGACCATATATCTCATTTCCTCTCTGCTTTTACTGGCTGGTGTGAGTAAGCACAAAATGATCATTTTGTGAAATCACTCCCCTTCAACTATTTAAATTTATTGGCCATCCTACTGTATTCCATATTACCAGAATACAAAGCATGCTAATGTGCTACATGTTGAGCTACTGAGACTGTGGGAAAAGACTGCCACTTAGGGATATTCATATGGCCCTTGAAGGAATCGTCCATTATATTTGGCTTTTACATGGCTGAGTAGTTATACCAAGAAAGCAGAGTTGTGCAAGGTAAAGGATAGTGATGTGGTGAAAAAGCACTGCAACAGTTTGATACTGTAAAAACAATCTGCTAGTTATGTTCAAGCTAAAGCCTTATAGATTTCTGGACATTTGTGTTAAAATTCAGTAATACTTAGCACAATGAATAAAATGAAATAGAGTGGTTACTAGTGATGTGCAGGGTGAGGTTGATTCATAGGCATAGATAGCTGAGTCATGTTATGTGGGAAAATTAAACAGTCAATATCACATGAAGATGGCCATATACTGATATAGAAATTGATGACATCATAATAATGGGACCAATTACAAAAGGAAATGAGGATAAACAACATGGCAGAATGATTCCAAAATTTATTAAAACTGACAAGATATAGAAAGTTTGTTGATTGCCATTTCTCAGCAAACAGAAACAGAGAAAGCGATACAACATTATGTTGTAGGAGTATGGCTGAGAGAACTTACAAGTCTGCATTGCTGCAGAATCACAACATTGTTGAGCATATATCTAGATTGTTGAAAGCCTGTTTTTTTTTTGTCTATATTCCTTTGATGGTACACTGTAGTATTTTTTGAAGATATGCAGCAAAATATTTGCTGTCTGTGGAATGTTGCTTAAAGGGTTTTACTCATGCAGCTAGAGCAGAAGATCACCACGGGGTACCAGACAGACTGGTCTACAACTATGGCCTAGAATAGAGACAATAAAAATGAAAACTGATTTATACAATGCTACAGCATGCCTATGAAGTACAGTGCACTGACTGGTTAACACTGTGCATTAGACATAACCTAACCCATGTTATGCTGTGGTGAGGGCAGGACACAGCTGTTATCATTTGCATAGGTGGTGTGGGACAGGAGAAAGTTCAGCATAGGTGGGACCAGAGATGGACTAGGGATGTGGGCAAAATTATGTTACATGGCTGTGGGATTGGGGTGAGCTAAGCATACTCTACAGCATGGCCGGCCTTAGGCATAGGCGAACTAGGCGACTGCCTAGGGCACCGTAAAGGCCAGCCTGTTAAAGGGCACAGTTTTTATTTGTGTATTTATTTTAATAAAAGTTTGCACTCTTCTCCGTGCCCTGTTGAAATGTAACCGGAAGCAGGAGCCATGGGGGAGGGGCGTGAGCGCCCTCCCACTTACAGCTGCAGGTTGGCCAGGACAGTTAAAAAAATAAATAAATAAAAAAGAAAATAAAAAAACTTTACTTCGCATTACGCGTGTCTGCTGTAAGGAGGAACATGAACGTGAGTGCGTCACTACACATTTGGGCGTTTGGTTCAAAAAGGTTCTGCTCCCCTCCTTCCCTAAGCTTGGTTTGAGAAAAGTAAGCAACTGTAAGAATGGTGTTTGGTGTTATCGAACGGTGTTATGATTAAGTTGTTGCAGGGTCAGTCTACGGGGTTTCAACAACTGCAAATCTATGTGCATTATGAGCCCTAAACTTTTTCTGCTAGGAGTAACCAGTTGCTTAATGCTGCTAATGGCAATCATTGCTGTAATACCATTCCCTCCTCATCTACCTTAGCTTTTTGAGTATGTTGTTTTGCAAAGGTGTTTACACCAGATATTTCCACTCAGACTCTCTCTCTCAGCTGGCATGAAATTTCTGAGGGGGTGTGGGGGGGCAGAAACCTACTGACATAACTAACCTCCATAAAAGTCCTTGGTCAGATTGCTAGACTGCCAAATTGTGGCTGAAATGACTATGATAAACTGCTGTTATGTGTACATTATGAATTTTTGCTACAATTTGACATGAAGTTTTTGCTAGAGTGTTTAAAATACCTATGATAGCTGTTGCAATAGTTTATTACACACTGTCATCTTAAGCAGCCACAAGACTGTAGCTGTTAAGTGTGCGTTTGTGTTTTTTTTTTTTTTAACCAGAAAACAAAGTGGACTGGTTGTCAGACCGCTCTTTGGCCAGAACCCAAGTACAGTAGGGCATAGCAACATACAGTATGTATACTTGTTTACTTTCTTTTTTTTTAAGTGTGAAACCAAATAAAGTAAACTACTTCTACAGACAATTAGAATATGTCATGGTAATTTACACATGTGAAGATGTATACACTTGATAGTTAATTAAAAGAAAAACAAATGTGTATATTGTACAGACAATTTAAATGTGTGTAGCAATGGTGACTTTTTTATGAGTGGAAATAATTGCAATTAATGCAATTTACATAAAAAAGACATAAGTGGTGTGTTTGCAATAGGGCTAGTAGTGCAAAGCAGCTGATTTTTTTTATTAATAGTAGTGTGCATTTTAAGTATTTGCCCTAGAGTGGAGAGATAACCGGGGCAGTCCATATTCTACTTGTAGGATTAATACATTCTTGGCTATAGCCATATTTTCTGTAGGGGTAAGTAGATGTGATTAACTTGGAGCCCAGTTGCATTTGGTATAAAGGTGTAGGTTATCATATCTGTTTTGCTAGTGAAAGTGTGGGGTTTGGAGTTTTTTTTAAGTTTCTTTGTCCAGTAACTAGTGGTAACTGGTTACCTTTTATGTCTCAACTGCAAGTTGAGGGGTTTAAGAAGCTTGGGTGCCTAATATTTGACTTAATTAGCTTATTTTGAAGCTGGCCAGTGGCATAAACTACAACAAGTTTTTACACATTGTTGTCAGAGTGGTGGTGGTTGATATTCTAATATTAACATATCTGAATATAATTGAGTTAAATTACAGACTGTGTTTGGCTAGGTTATTAATGAAGAGAAAAAGTAGTGGCCCTAACACAGCTGCTTGTGGTACTGCAATATTGACAGAAGCTTGTGTGGATAAACTTATTTCTTATATGTATCTGAGGTTAAATTTTTGAAATGGCTTCTGAACCAAGTTAAAGTAGTCAGACCAAAGTTAAAATTGCTAACTGTATACAGACGTTATGATTGTGTTGAAAGCTCTTGTTATATCAATAAAGTCACCCTTGTTGAATCATGTCACTGAAAATGGAGTTTGCTGTGTATAAGTCTGCTATTGTCCTAAGAGTTTCTAAATCAATGTTGCTTGTCACAGAGAAGTCTGTATTTATTTATATTTTCCCAGAGCTGCTTGTATATTAGCTTATCAAAGATCTTAATTATAAGACAAAAGCTATGGGCCTGTTTTCACTGTGTTCTTTAGGGTTTGTGTTTTTTTAAGAGGTATTATAAGAATGTTTAAAGGCTGTGGGGAAATAGCTGTCAGAGAAGAGTTTAGCTATATAGAGAACTGACTTTAGGAATGGGTGGGGGAGTGTTAGATAACTTGTATGACAGAACAAGATCCAAGATATCTAGTTTCTGGCATCCTGATAAATAAGGTGCCTGAAGTGAGGAACTGGATTATAAACTGCTAAAGTATATTGTTGGGAATCTTGGGGGTGGGAGTCACGGATATCAATGACAATTGGTGTGGGTGTTTGGGTTTAGCTGAACTCTTTAGTATTTTGTTTTGTCAGGGCTTTGAATTTCATCTGTTAGAATTTTTCTAAATTCATTAGAGAACTTAAGGAACTTTGCAAAAGTATGGTCAGATTGATTTGGTTGAGGTTGGTAACATCACCTGTGAATGTTTTTAGCTCATTGTAGAAATGTTGTCTTGGCTGTGTTGGTGGCAATTATTTGATTAGTTCCATGTGTTTCTGGATTTGAGCATTTTTTTTAATCTCAGATGTCTGGTGGTGTTTTTTCAATGGCTAGATATTTTCTGTGCAAATGGAAGCTTGCATGACAACAAGGGCCTTGGATGGACATGTGGATGTCCCTTTCAAAAGCAATAATGGTAGCCCTTGGGATATTTGTGAAGGTGTCTTTGCACATCCTGACAGGGTATATGATGTCCTTATGGTACGTGTGTTGACATGAGCTAGAATGGGGTAGGGTAGAGAGAACTGAAAGCACTCCTACAGCCTAAAGGAGAGAGGCTACTAAGAAAGGATTTCACTCCATATAGTTCCTTGGTCTGAGAACAATTAAGGTATTTTCTGAAACAATGAATGTCACTGGTTTTGTGGGTTTAGGACACTGGGAAGAAGTTGAGGCCTCTCTGCAGCAGATGGATACCTGAGCATAGACCAGGGATAGACATCCTTCATAACTGTCTGGATAACAGCATCATCCAGTCAGCTTTCACTCTGTAGGGATCAAGGCCCCCACCCAATCAAAAGTGAATGGGCTCAAGATCCATAGGAGGACAGAAAAAAACAGCAATTTTAAGGTTAAAACAGATGTGTACATTCTTGGCAATCCTGAAAAAGTTGTCTGGTGGTGGTTAGTTACTATGTGATGATAAAACTGAAAAATATTTTATCGTGATCTATGGTGCAACCCTATATAGTGCTTCACTTAAGACTAAAATGGATAATATACAGAGTTACGGCAAACCATAGTACTTAATTTTATATTTGCTGTGTATTACATAGGAACAAGTAAAAACTTTCTGGTTGTCAATCTCTGAGAGGAGAAACTCTAACATTGGGCATTGCAAGCTATTTGAAATGGGTTTACAAAGATCCAAATGGACTTCATACTGGTGATTAAAATTTTCATAGACATGAACATCTCCTACGTTACCTTTTACGAAATGGTTGCACAACTGATGTAGCCTAGTCATGTGTGTGTCATTGTCGACAGCAGTCCTGCACTTACTTTCTATGTTTTTACAAGGAACTGCATATGCAAAAATGTCATTCTTTGATCTGTTAATCCTTGTCTTGTAGGCACTATTTGCCATGTACTCCTAAATGCCTTCTTTTAACATTGTCCTTTCATATGAAACCAGAAATATTCCACAATTACAAAGAGGTGTGGGACTTGGATGTTCTGTATAGTTTCTTTGAATTGTTTGAGATGGTTTAGCTGGTGTTGCCAACCTGAGTAAGACTGCATTGTGTTAGTTTTGTAATATGATGTCCTTTTTCAATACAATATGCCTAGTCTTGAATGGTAACATCAAATGTATGAAGCTATATGTGGCTAGTTTAAAACTGCCCATGTTCATCTTCATGCATTTTTCTTATCAGTTTCCCTGTCATATCCAGATCAGTACTTGGCCACTTTTCTATATAATGACATAATGTCATTTTTACACCATCATGCACTGTTTTTACTTCAAAAGCTGGTCCTGTTTTATTTGCTTATTTAAACAACTGATTTTAAACACTTCTATACAAATCAAGTTGCTTTTATTTACTTTCACTTAAGTTGTTTAAAATACTTTATAAACCTCACTACGTTTACTTGTAGCAGGATTTGTCCCTTGGCTTGTACCTTGCTTAATGTAAATTTTACTGTGTATTGCTGTGAGCTTTTATTATTCATATTGAATGGTAAATTGCTTATTACTGTTTGATCAAATTAATAACACACAATGTTTAAAATTATTCTGTTTTTGTTTGCTGACTTCACTGCTACAGTAAGGCAAAGACCTAAACTTGGACAGGATGCCAGTCCATCCTAGGATGCACAGACATTCAAATACTTAATACAAGTGCATGTGTGTGTAATTTGTGAGGACCATAGACTCATAGGTTCATAGGTTTATAGGCTGATACTAGGCTATTTGCCCTAGGGCAGTTATAAGCCTAGCCAGAGTGTGTTTTGCTTTCACCACCCTTTTAAATTAGTTGACTGTGCCTCTGCATAGTAGGGACACAGAAGAGATCCCAGGGGTAAACCTACGATCTCCCATCCACTCGTCAAGATTTCTCTTGAAGAGGGTCATTGAGGGGCTCTGCCTAACATGGATTGGGATTTTGTTCCAGAGTGAGGGGAGCCTCTGGGATATGAATCTGTCCCTCCAGCATGTCCTATTTATTTCTATGCTGAGGTTTAAGTCCCTGGAGCATGTAGCTCTAAGGGATTTGGATTTCCTGAGGTGGAGCATGTCCATTAATTCTGGTTTGGACATGGCTTTATACGTCAGGCACAGATCGCCTCTGAGTAGGCGGTAAACAACTGAGTAAAGCTGGAGTTTCTTTAGCCTAACTGCGTAGGGCATCTGTTTGAGTCCCATGATCCTCTTGGTGAGGTACTTTTGGGGTCTTTCCAGTTGCTGCAGGTGTCGGGTAAGGTACATCCCAAATGGGGCATTATATTCAATTATGGGCTTGATGAGTGATGAGTAGAGGGGCACAATGACCTCTCTTGATCTAGATGTGAACCCTTTCATGATAAGGTGGGCTATATCTAACCACTCTGGCAACGTGCTTGTCAAAGGAGAGATTGCTATCTACTTGGGTCCCCAAATCCCTAATTACTTCTTCCGTACTTAATGTATTACCGCCTATGTGGTAATTTGTGGCCACTTTGTTTTTCCCAAAGGGGATAACTATGCACTTTTTGGCATTTAGCTTTGGACCATGGCTCTGGCACCAGTTATCCTTCTCTGTGAGACTCTTTTGGAGGATGCTTGTGTCAGTCGGCAAGTCGATTATGGCACCCAGTTTGCAGTCATCTGCGAACATGGTCAGCCATAGTCCTCCTGTGTTAGCCTGTACCTCAGAGAAATATATACTGAACAAGAGAGGCCCCAGGACTGAGCCTTGTGGGACGCCACTTGTAACTGGTTTAGAGTCTGACATGGCACCTGCAATTCTGACCATGTGGGTTCTATCCCTGAGCCAGTTTGCAACCCATCTTGTGACATAGGGGTTGATATTTAAGCTGGTGAGCTTATTTATGATGCCTGAGTGGGGTATTGTGTCGAAGACTTTTGCGAGGTCCAGGTAGGCTGTGTGGACTACCTTCCCTTCATCTATGGCCTTGGTGACTGTTTCAAAGAAGTCGACCAGGTTCAAGAGGCAAGATCTGCCCTTAACAAAGCCAAATTGGGTAGGATCCAGTGTTTGGAGGTTCCCAATGTCTTTGTTTATGAGTTCCATGATGATACGCTGCATAGCTTTGCAGACCAGGCTAGTCAGGCTTATAAGTCGAAAGTTTCTGGGGTCCGTTGTGGCACTACCTTTGTGGAGTGGGACCACTGTTGCTGTACACCATTCCTTGGGTACATATCCTGTAGTAAGGCTGAGCTTGAACAGTGACTTTATGTGAGGGTTCAGTTCTTCTTGGAGCTCGTGTAAGACGCAGCCCAGGACACCGTCCGGTTCCATTGATGCTGTGTTTTTTGCTTTGGAGAGGGCAGCTCTCACCTCTGCATCTGTGATGTCAGGGAGGCTGCACTCTGTTGGGATAGACATTTGGTCTTTTGGGGGGGAAGGGGGTGAGAAGTCTGCACTGAACCTGCCTGTCAGGATGTTGGCAATGTCTGTGGGTTCAGTGTATTTTTTGTCATTTTGCACTAACTCAGAGCATATCTGGGAGTTGCCACCCAGGTTCCTGACATAACTAAAGAAGGCCTTGTGATTATCTTTAGCGTCTTGTGCAATTTTTCTTTCGAAGCTGGCCTTAGATAATTTTATGAGGGATTGTAGTTTCTTGCTAGTACTGATCAGAGATGCCTTTCCTTTTTGGGATTTTGCTCTATCATGTAGTAGCTTCCTCCTTGTGTTGTATAGCTTATTTATGGCTGGGGTCCACCAGACAGGTCTCCTGCCTTTGGAGGAGTGAGTCTTGGTTTTATTTGGGATAGCATGATCCATGCATTCCTGTAGGTGTCCATAGAATGCGTTTGTAAAGGATTCTGCGGTTTGGGCCATATTTTCCACTGGCCCGGGGGCTTTGAAGGATTCCACCTCGGTTTTGAGAAGTGTGAAGTTTGCTTTTGAGAAGTTCTTCACCGTGCTTTCCTTGGCTGGGGGTGGGGATGGGATATGGATGTCCAGTGAGATTAATTTATGGTCAGATCTTACCAATGAGGGGTATACCTCTGGTATGGAACATAGAGTCCCCATGTTGGTGATGATCAGGTCCAATATGTTTTCCCCTCTTGTGGGAGTGGTGACCAGTTGTTCCATAGCATTTGAGTTTATAAATTCTAGGAACCATTGGACGAGGGTGTTGGGGCTTGAGTAGTGCTCCCAGTCTATGTTTGGGTAGTTGAAGTCACCCATTATGATGGTGTTTGGAGAGACCTTCATATTCTCCAGTGTTCTCAGGAAAGCTGAGTGGGGTTCCTGAGTTTGGGAGGGTGGTCTGTAGCAGGCTACAAACTGAAAGGCAGTTTTGCCCACTGTTAGTTGCACATGGATGGTCTCCGATGCTTCGTGCAGTGCCACTAACCTGGAGGTGTGGGTATCTTTGATGAATATGGATACTCCCCCTCCTTTTGTGGTTCGGTCTGAGTTTTGGGGCCGAAAAGCATGGTATGAGGTATAACCTGGTAGTGCTGGGGTGCTCTCGGGAGCGTTGAACCAGGTTTCTGTTACTGCACAGATATCGATATTCTCCATACTGAGGAGAGCCTCGAGTGCGTGCATCTTGAGGTTTAGACTTCTGGCATTGAGCAGCATTACCCTTAGTTTCTTTTTCCTTGTGTTGTCTATGGAGGTGGGTTTGTCTTTTGAGCCTTGCCTAAAAAAGGCACTATGGGGGTGGCTAGAGCCTTAGCCAATATTCAAAAGCCCAGGGATGACAGGTGCAAGCCATCCCTAGCAAAGCAGCGTGGCTTGTCAAGCATGTCATCCCAGGCTGACAGACACTGGATCCCCTTTGAATGACACCAATACTTTAGCCAATTGTTAAAATTGATCATTTTGTCTTTATACTGTGGCATCTTTCTTGGTGAGGGTAAGATGCTACTCAAGGTCAGGGTCATACCGGCCTGGGCTACATGATCAGAGAGCTCCTCTATGTCTCTTTTCATGTAGTCCAGAGAGGTATGTCTCAGGTCATTCACACCAGCATGGACAATGACGGACTCATATTTGTACTTGCTTTGGAGTGACCTGAGTGCTTGTCTTATGTGGCAGATCCTGGCACCCGACAGGCAGCTTACAGTGAACTTCTCCTTGTTCAGCCTGGTGAGTGGGACGTCAGTGTGTCTGACAATAGAGTCACCTATTACAAGTGTATTAAGTGTGTTGTTTTGCCTTAAGGGCTGTGACTGTGTGGCACACTGACTTTGTGAAATATGTGATACGTGCGTATTGTTGTGGGGTAGCAGTTACTTGGATGTCTGCTTTGGAGGTCTCTGCTGCTTGGGCAGATTTTTATTTAGAGCCTCCGAGTATGTTTTTGTGTGTTTATGTGTTTGGTTTGCTGTTGCGATAGGTCTATGTGAGACTGGATTTGTGGTGTGTGTGGTTACCTTCTCCTCCTGACTGACTGCGCCAGTACTGGGTTGAGAGAGCTCAGCCTCCAGTTTGGCTATATAGTTGCATCTCTCACATATATTTGAGCTTGTTGGGAGGAGGAGAGGATGGTCTGTGTACATAAGGCAGTTGTAACATTGAATCAAGATTCCCAGATTCACCAGCTGGACTGGAGAGTAAACCCGAAACTGACTTTTGAACATGCCAGAATAGTATACGGAATGCCTAGTTTGTGAAGTTGCCTTTATGTTCTATTCAGCTGAGTTTATTCATTTGATTTAAAGCAGTAACCCCAAGTGAAGTAAGGGTGAGTAAGCCCCTATATCCTCATGTAGCCCCTTGACATATAAAAGCTAATGCAAAGGTCTTCTAATCTTGAATTAAGTTAAAGCATTGCTGTATTGAACCATTTCAAATGAAACTGGCTTAATTGATCAGGACCTGGTCAAAACTCTCCAAAGACACTAGCAGAACCTCCCACATGCCTTGGGATATGTAAAGAAGTGAAGAAACCCTTGTGGACCCAAGGAGAACATACATACTCACATACAGTACACCTAGTGAGAAGTGGTCCAGAGAACCCCACAAACACCAACAACTAGCAATCAAACAAGCTGACAGGAGACAACTGCTTGTACTTAATCTCCAAAAAATAGAACGCCATTCCTCTCAGACAGATTGACAATCTAAAATACTTTAAACCACAACTAAAAAAAAATATTTAGCAGACTTCTGGCTGTGCTTCTGCATTTCTCTAAGCCTCCCCTTATTCTTCATTACTGAGCATAATGTGTCCCATAATTCCTCCTAATTTTTTTTCCAATGGATGAAAATCTGCTGCATACTCTTTCCCTCTCCAAACAATTGTAAATTAATTCTTGTTGATACAAATTTATTTTTGCAATTATCGGCATATCGTGCTGCATTATTAAAGACTGTTCTTTAATCATCTTGATTTTGTGACTCTAAAACTGAAGTCTTCGCACAGATATCCACCACTGTTAATTGTTATGATGAGAAGTAACTCTGTATATTGCAACACAAATGCAACCATGTGTATTGTATGTAAATGTGTGATTATATTCTTCTTCTTTTCTGGATCTGAGTGGTTTGCATGCATCATTGGTAATGCTGTAATGTGATGAGAATGAAACTCTGTATTGCAATGTGAATACAGCCCTGTTCATTCTATATAAATGCGTGCATTTCTTGTGTATATATATTTGTCAGTTTTTAGTTTTTCTCCCAGGGCCTCTGCCGAGAAGTAGTTTATTGCCTAGTCAATCTTTCTTGGTAATCAAGTGCAATAGATACATCTAGTCTCATAGCTGAAAGGATAGTAACAAATGGTACTTTAAATAAAATATAGGAGATTGGTGCAAAGGACGTTATTAGTTAGAAAAGGAATGGTAAATTCCTATTGTTAAGCAGGGCCAAAAGAAAATGCGATAACATGGTAAGCTAAGTGATTCTTCCTGGGTAATATGTATCTTTCTGCACTAATATTTCTTTACTCATTGTTGTGGGAAGTATTAGTTTTGATTGCTAATCTTTCTTCTTGAAGAATTTACATTTATCCAGTACTGATGAGTGAAGGCAGCAGCTTTTTACAACAGCAGCGTATGGTAATGCAGCTCTTCATAAATTACAGATTTCTTTAATGCAGAAGTGTTCAGATTTCTCTACTGCAGAGATTGTTGTATTCCGTGATATTGGAGGATTGTAATTACAGAAGTCTGAGTGACACGTCATCCAGACCCTTGTCTCTCACAGCATAAACATTTCTCATATATCTAGTTCAAACAGATCCCTTAATCCCGATGTAATAAAGTTAGAATGTTGGTTAGTCACACGTATATGATCTATTAATCTTCAAAGAAGCCCTTAGTACCAAAAGTAGCTCCGTTCTTGTACTGACTGTTGGTTGCGATGTTAAAATGGTAGCTGGGAAGCCAGAAGGGCAGTCAGAACTGGTATGCACCAAAACGGATATGCATATACACAAAGTGACCCAAATGCTCAAAAAAATCATATGAAACATAACCACATGTGGTCGTTTTAGTCCCAAATATGAGCAGCACAGTACATAATAAAAAGCGTCAATTGAAAAGGAGATGAATGGACTGAAAAGACGCCCCTTATTAACCCGAGTTTAGCAACCAAAAGTGTACTTGAAATAATGTAGCCAGATGCCTCAAAGGCTTTTTTATTTACCCAAAGTCAGGAAGCGTCCATAGATGTAGAAGCATACATAGCGATAGTGCAAAAAATTGAAGGCTCATGTAGACTTAATTTCTCCTTCTGCTGCTAGACTGCCTGATGTAACAAAACAGTTCTTCTGCCAAACAAATGACCTGGACTGTTGTTAATCACTGAAAAACCAAATATGTGGCCAAGTTGTAGAAAAATGGATAAATCCAACTTTCAAACAGCAAATTGTAATTCTTTTACTGTGAGCTGCAGATAAGACATGCAGCTCACACCAGTCTCACAGACCCCCAGCAAGGAATGAGAAAAGTCAGTGTTGCATCAAAGAAATCCCCCTGCATGAAAGGCAATTGCATGGCTCCAGTAATATGAAATCCAAAAGCCAAAAGATGAGCCAGCAAACTGTGAGACTGAAATAATGTTTATTCAATGAAAAATTATTATCTTGAGATGTGCCTGGACCCCACTTTTAAGTTTAAAAAACAGATAGATGATTTCTTATTACTAGCTAAGGAAGAAGGTATCATTAGTGATAAAGTCATGCAACATCTTACCATCAAAGATCCCATGAGCCAGTATATTTATTTTTTGCCCAAAATACACAAGGATCCTGTTAAACCACCTGGGAGACCAATTGTGTCTGGGAGAGGCTCTGTTACTGAGACATTGTCATTATTTCTTACTAAACAACTTAAACCTTTATTGAGGTGGGTCAGGTCATGTATACAAGACACTACTGAATTTCTCAAAATCGTCTCAGACACCCAACTTGAACCCGAATGGTTGATGTGCACTCTAGACGTCAGTGCCCTTTATACTAACATTCCTCATGCTGCTGGATTAGAGGCCCTTGAATACTGGTTAAATAAATCAGAACTGTATCAGCCAGGATTCAATACCTTTTTATTAGGCCTGACAGAGCATGTCCTAACTAACAATGTCTTTTTCTATCAGGACACCTGCTATTGGCAAATTAAGGGGACTGCTATGAGAGCATCTTTTGCCCCCGTCTATGCTGACCTTTTTATGGCCTTTATTGAGGAACAGCTTATCTATGATGCAGGCCATAATTTTTACCTGACAGGGACTGACATATGGAGGCGTTATTTGGATGATTGCTGGATGGTATGGAGGTTGGATGCGGAATATTTGTCTGAATTCATTGAATATTTAAATGAAAATAAATGGGGTTTACACTTCACGGTCAACTTTGATGCAAACACAATCACTTTTCTTGATGTTTCTATTTCTAGGAAATCAGATCACACTTCAGGTACTGAAGTTTTCCGTAAGTATCCCCAATATAACACCCTCCTCCATGCATCCAGCTTTCATCCACCCCATATAAAAAGAAATATCCCCAAATCCCAGTACATTAGAATGACACATATTTGTTCCAAAGATTCCACTTTTCAGGAATACAGACAGGATCTGACTCGCAGATTCAGGGATAGGGGCTATCAAATGGGACATGTTCTACAGGCCAGCAATTGGCCCAATACACTTAACAGAGAAGACCTTTTGGAATATAAACAACATGAGCAGCACAGGCTGTCACCTATCAGGTTAGTTTAAAAAAGATGAGCCAGCACGTATGGTTCACTCAACCACAACTTTATTTTAAAGCAGGTTCCTGTAAATAATTATAGGAACCCAAAAATGTAAAGCATACCGGTTTCGGTCATGTCATGGCCTTTGTCAATGCTATAAATTCAATACAAGTCAGAAAACCCGACCCCTAGTGAACAACCAATATATAGTACACATTTAAAGTGGTATATACCCTTATGAAATACATGAGACATGAAACAATATATTGGAAAAAGACATTTCCACCCCCATAATTATATTAATTCATCATAATAAACATGTAGAATGCATATATGATCATAAATATCCTCAAAATTATTATAGGAGCAAGGGAAATGTACCATAACAAAATTTTATAGGCCATGAAAAAGTTTAGGGAAAAAAATCCTTAGTTCCCATATGATTATATAGTAATAAACCTACAAAATTTATGTTAGTCATAAATGTTCATTCCAACTATTATGAAAGTATTGGTCCAAGCAACCTCTCCAAATGATATATAATATATACACATAATTACAAACATTATGATGTCAATAAATAACCTCAGTAAAACATAGAAATTGTATATACATATTCCGTGTTCCTATTGAATTGAAAATGTCCCTTGAACCTTTTGTTGCCATAATATTAAACAACGGCCTGTAAACCATAGAATAACTTCTGGGGTTCTAAAATATCACAGTAAAAACAACCAATGATACCATATAATTACCCCTAAATACTAACCAATAGGCCTGTTGCTTATATGAAAAACAGAGGCAATAAATGGTACATAAACCAACACCCCCTAAATCATCATATATATGCATTAATTATGAAATAATCTATTCTAACATGTTTAACCCAGGTCTGAATAAACCACCCAATTGGATTATCCACCTATTTTCCATTTGATTGAGTTTTTGATGCCATCCGGCTTTAAAACCCCTATGAAGGGTTATCCTGTCTATAACAACAAACCGGAAAATTGCTGAGGCGTGTTCCAAAGTATGTTTAAATAAGGCATTGGCAACACGTTTATTCTTTATTGCACTTAGATGTTCCCCTATTCTAAATTTGACTGGTCTCAACGTTTGTCCAACATAAAATGCAGAACAGCTACAGGTTGCCAAATACACAACCCAGTCTGTACTGCAATTAGCAAAAACCCTTATTTCAAAAATTCTGGACGTATTTTTGCTAGAAAATTCTTTTGTTTGCTGCAAATGTTGGCAAACAGTACAATGACCACAAGGATAACAACCCCTTAGTAATTCACCACTTAAAGTTCTTTGTTGTGGTAAACTTGGAATGTATCTTTTATAATGTGTGAAATGTGAATTCATGTTTCTTCCCCGCCGATAGGAAAATTGACAGAGTTCAGGCAACACCCTACTTAAAACCTCATGTGACAAAAGAATGCCCCAATGTTGATTAATGACATCCCTAAAGCGATTCGTATTAGTACCATAAGTAGTTACTAACCGTATCGGTTGATTGTTATTTACCATCTTACACTCCCTGTTATCTGTTTTATAACATAACAAATCCTGACGTGTCATTCTGTTAGTTTGTCCTGCAGCATTGGCTAGAAGTTGAGATTCATAACCCCTTTGTAAAAATCTGCGGGATAAATCCAGACTGCAATCCAAATAATCCTGATCGGATGAACAAATCGTCTGATTCTCATAAATTGAGATTTTGGAATATTGCGAATGGTATGGCGAGGATGAGAACTCTTGGCATGTAATAAAGTATTGTATTTAGGGAATTTGCGATATATAGTAGTCGATAAAGTATTATCTGCAAGTTTAGAAACCTTAACATCCAAAAATACAATCTCTGAATGTTCAATGTTAACCGTGAAGGAAATGCCAAGAGAATTGTTGTTCAAATAATCCACAAACTGAATTAAACATTGCTTATTTCCACGCCACACCATCCAGCAATCGTCTAGATATCTACGCCAGATATCCAGATGTTGTAGAAATTTGTTATGATGGTCATCATATATATACTTAGCCTCATAATACCCCATGAACAAATCTGCATAAATGGGTGCAAAAGAAGCACCCATCGCAGTGCCCTTGATCTGCCAATAGGCCTTCCCTTCATAATAAATGATATTCTTCCGCAGTTCAAGTTCAGTTAGTTTAATCAAAAAGTTATTAAAGGCTAAAGAATAGAGGTTGGATTTAAATAACCAAAAGGAAACCGCTAGAATTCCCTGATCATGTGGGATACATGTATATAATGAAGCCACATCAAGAGTACAAAGCAGCCAATGAGATTCTAATTGCGAATCATTGATTATGTTGAGGAATTCGGTGGCATCCTTAATGCGAGACCTAATAAGCGTCAACAAAGGCTTCAAATAGTAAGTCAAAAAAGCTGACAATGGTTCCGTTAAGGAACCCCTACCTGAAACTATAGGTCTCCCAGGGGGATGTAATGGATCTTTATGTATCTTTGGTAGCATGTATAGGTATTGAGAACTAGGCTCCTCTACCTTAAGTTGCAGGCCTATCTGTGTAGTAATGATACCTTGTTGCACCGACAAATCCAAAAAATCATCAATTTCTCTCTTAAAGGATAAAGTAGGATCCACATTTAATACCATGTAAAAACTAGAATCTGCTAATTGTCGCAAGGCTTCCTGGTTGTATAAGGAATGATCCAAAATCACAACTGCTCCTCCTTTGTCCGCCATGGTTATAACTATATTATGATTATTACCAAGCTCAACCAAAGCTTGCCTTTCTGCTGCTGTTAAATTATTTTCAGTAGGCCCATACAAATTAGAAAAATGTAACTCTTTCATTATACACTCTCTAAAAATAGACACATGTTTGTTCATGGGGGGAACGAAATTAGATTTCCTAAACCTAAAATCAGATGATCTTTGAGTATTTTCCTGATCTGCAAAAAAGATTTTTAGGTTAAGTATTCTACAAAATTCGTCAACATCTTGTAATAACTGAGTTTCTGGAACCAATGATGAAGGTACAAAAGATAGTCCTTTATTCAATAGTTGTGTATGTACAGAAGAAAGTTCAAAAGAAGAAATGTTATGAATATTGTCAATTACGTCACCATTTGTTGTAATAGGGACTGTAAGGTTAGGTTGCCGGAATCTGTTCCTGTGTTTCTTGCCACCCCGCCTCCTACCCCTAACTCTAAAGGGGGTGGCTGTTTCCTTTTCGCTGCTGGGGACACCTGGCGTGAAAAACTCTCCCCATCCATTACAGAGGAGGCATCCTCCTCTGAAGTAATATCAGACGTGGCTTTATGATGTCTTAAGATGGACCTTGGTCTTTTTTTATTAATATTGGTGTACCTAGAATCCTGAAATCTCACTGATTTTTGATTTACAAAAGGTTTCCCTTTTTCATAGTCCATCAAATCATGATTAAACTTATTGATTTTCCTTTTTGTAAGCTGTTTTTCCAATATTGAAAGGTCCTTAGCCAGGTCTGAAACATGTTGTGAATATAACACCTCAGATCTCAATTTTTCTACCTCACCACACAAAATTTCAATCTCTGTGAGTTGACTCTGAATAGTCCTGTCATAGTACCTTAATAAACAGTCAACAAAATGCATGGAGGATAAATGTTGTGCCTCCGCCCATTCCTTAGAAAGCTCGCTATCTATATTGGCCACAATGGGTTGTATACGGACCCTTAATCCCCTAGGAGTAATGTCTTTAACTTTGTAGGCTTTGAAAAGTTTCAAATGCCATACATTAGTACGTAAGGCTTTCATATGTCTGTTAAGCTTAGAAAACATGTTATTACATTGTGATAGGCCATCTGATATTGTATTCATGGAATCAGGTCCTGATAAAGTATTTAGGCCAAACACCTCCAAATTATCTTGATCGGCCGAAAGGCCCTTCAATAAATCACTAATATCCATAACTGGGGTATGAAACACCCAAAATTACTATGATATAAGTGCACCAAATATCCGAGTGACCTTCAGAGCAAACACAAACGTCTATTAATCCATATAAATGCTATTTGTCCATGTTGGGTTTAACCCCCCAACCATATTGGTTGAACCTTATTCAGGTCAAAAATGAACTCTTTAGCTATCTTACCATAAGTGGCCAATGTACAAAAAATCTTAATCAAAAGCTGACATTCGTCTCCATAAACAATTGTCAATTCTAAATGTCATAACTACAATGACTGAAGCCAAAATCCAAAACACCATACACCCCATTGGATTTATAATCCAGCTCTAAGAAATATAGAATATTGCCCATCAATAGGCCGACTTGCGTCTCTGCCTAAATATTCAACTTTAATACAGTATATTGCCACCGTAAGATATTATGATCAAACCAACCCATAAACCATCCAGGATTCAACCTGTTATAAAATCACATATGTACTTAAGAAAAATACTTATTTTGTGTTGAATGCAAATCAAGGCCACTCAGAAAATTACAGTGTCACTTAAACCCCATGCACTCATATAAATCAGGACCTAAGACCAATTAACCCATGTACTAAATTAGTACAGAAAACATCTATATTATTACCAATCCCTTGTATATATGTATCAGTATTGTTAAAGGCCTTAGAAAAACCATCACCATACAGCAATATGTTTTTTATGAAAACCTTCTAGCCTACAAAGTTAAAAAGACTAGTAGAATTATCACAAAACTGTGATCATATATGATATTACATGTACATAGTCCATAAAATAAAGGGTAGGGCCAAATGTTTTAATAACTATACCTAAAACCCAAAGTGAACCCAACCAACCCAAATTGGTTCACAAACCTTACACAAGCCCCTAAAGATTCAACAAAATGCTCACTAAACAATGTAACCTAGTGATCGCTCAAAATGGCATAAGCCCCTGTCGTTCACATTCAAGGATATCCCCACTATTACCGACCTGTTGATAGATCATTGTGCATTACTAAACAAACAACCACATTTGTATTAAACATATTGATACAGATATGTGAACCACAAAAAAATATATATATATATATATCAGATGAAAAATGTATGTTGACTTAATAAACACAAATTGAAAACAAGTGAGTAACTCACTTGAAAAATAAAAGTCCAAATATTGTCCAAAGTCTAAAAAAACAACAAAAATATGTAGTCCAAAAAATTCTGTAAATTCAGACGCTCTGTATTCGCAAGCCTGCAATCACCTTGACTAGTTTAAATCCAAAGTTTGTAGATGTTTAGGCCCAAAATGGCATAGCGATCACACAGCCTGAGTCGACCCCTTTCATATGATGAATAAATAGTTCACATATTCATAGTTCAAAACTAGAAAACGACCAGTTGAAATTCAAAAGAAGTAGAAAATGCCACAATGTCCCAATCCATAGAAAACAGTACCTTGAATGTGTACCAAACAAATTGAAACTCCCGATGGCCGTCAGTTCGCAATTGGTAAAAATGAAAAGAAACCTCTCATGCGAAAAAGTTGGCAACCGATACACCCATAAACACGCAATATCAGTGTAAAACAAAGGTTAGGTCTCCGACTGTTTCATCAGCCCCAAAATGAATTAAAATAAATGATTGTGAACCAGATGTCCCCAGCGAGGAAACAGCTAAACAACTCCGAACCAGGATCTGGCACGCGCGGACAGCGTGCGGCTCCAACCAATCAACAGTTTAAAAAAGATGAGCCAGCACGTATGGTTCACTCAACCACAACTTTATTTTAAAGCAGGTTCCTGTAAATAATTATAGGAACCCAAAAATGTAAAGCATACCGGTTTCGGCCATGTCATGGCCTTTGTCAATGCTATAAATTCAATACAAGTCAGAAAACCCGACCCCTAGTGAACAACCAATATATAGTACACATTTAAAGTGGTATATACCCTTATGAAATACATGAGACATGAAACAATATATTGGAAAAAGACAACATTTCCACCCCCATAATTATATTAATTCATCATAATAAACATGTAGAATGCATATATGATCATAAATATCCTCAAAATTATTATAGGAGCAAGGGAAATGTACCATAACAAAATTTTATAGGCCATGAAAAAGTTTAGGGAAAAAAATCCTTAGTTCCCATATGATTATATAGTAATAAACCTACAAAATTTATGTTAGTCATAAATGTTCATTCCAACTATTATGAAAGTATTGGTCCAAGCAACCTCTCCAAATGATATATAATATATACACATAATTACAAAAATTATGATGTCAATAAATAACCTCAGTAAAACATAGAAATTGTATATACATATTCCATGTTCCTATTGAATTGAAAATGTCCCTTGAACCTTTTGTTGCCATAATATTAAACAACGGCCTGTAAACCATAGAATAACTTCTGGGGTTCTAAAATATCACAGTAAAAACAACCAATGATACCATATAGTACCTAAATACTAACCAATAGGCCTGTTGCTTATATGAAAAACAGAGGCAATAAATGGTACATAAACCAACACCCCCTGAATCATCATATATATGCATTAATTATGAAATAATCTATTCTAACATGTTTAACCCAGGTCTGAATAAACCACCCAATTGGATTATCCACCTATAATCCAATTGGGTGGTTTATTCAGACCCGGGTTAAACATGTTAGAATAGATTATTTCATAATTAATGCATATATATGATGATTTAGGGGGTGTTGGTTTATGTACCATTTATTGCCTCTGTTTTCATATACAACAGGCCTATTGGTTAGTATTTAGGGGTAATTATATGGTATCATTGGTTGTTTTTACTGTGATATTTTAGAACCCCAGAAGTTATTCTATGGTTTACAGGCCGTTGTTTAATATTATGGCAACAAAAGGTTCAAGGGACATTTTCAATTCAATAGGAACATGGAATATGTATATACAATTTCTATGTTTTGTGAGGTTATTTATTGACATCATAATTTTGTAATTATGTGTATATATTATATATCATTTGGAGAGGTTGCTTGGACCAATACTTTCATAATAGTTGAATGAACATTTATGACTAACATAAATTTTGTAGGTTTATTACTATATAATCATATGGGAACTAAGAGATTTTTTCCCTAAACTTTTTCAGGGCCTATAAAATTTTGTTATGGTACATTTCCCTGCTCTATAATAATTTTGAGGATATTTATGATCATATATGCATTCTACATGTTTATTATGATGAATTAATATAATTATGGAGGTGGAAATGTTGTCTTTTTCCAATATATTGTTTCATGTCTCATGTATTTCATAAGGGTATATACCACTTTAAATGTGTACTATATATTGGTTGTTCACTAGGGGTCGGGTTTTCTGACTTGTATTGAATTTATAGCATTGACAAAGGCCATGACATGGCCGAAACCGGTATGCTTTACATTTTTGGGTTCCTATAATTATTTACAGGAACCTGCTTTAAAATAAAGTTGTGGTTGAGTGAACCATACGTGCTGGCTCATCTTTTTTAAACTGTTGATTGGTTGGAGCCGTGCACGTTGTCCGGCGTGCGCGTATCCTGGTTCGGAGTTGTTTAGCTGTTTCCTTTCGTGCTGGGGACATCTGGTTCGCCGAATCATTTATTTTTAATTCATTTTGGAGCTGATGAAACAGTCGGAGACCTAACCTTTGTTTTACACTGATGGTGCGTGTTTATGGGTGTATCGGTTGCCAACTTTTTCGCATGAGAGGTTTCTTTTCATTTTTACCAATTGTGAACTGATGGCCATCGGGAGTTTCAATTTGTTTGGTACACATTCAAGGTACTGTTTTCTATGGATTGGGACATTGTGGCATTTTCTACTTCTTTTGAATTTCAACTGGTCGTTTTCTAGTTTTGAACTATGAATATGTGAACTATTTATTCATCATATGAAAGGGGTCGACTCAGGCTGTGGGATCGCTATGCCATTTTGGGCCTAAACATCTACAAACTTTGGATTTAAACTAGTCAAGGTGATTGCAGGCTTGCGAGTACGGAGCGTCTGAATTTACAGAATTTTTTGGACTACATATTTTTGTTGTTTTTTTAGACTTTGGACAATATTTGGACTTTTATTTTTCAAGTGAGTTACTCACTTGTTTTCAATTTGTGTTTATTAAGTCAACAGACATTTTTCATCTGATATATATATATATTTTTTGTGGTTCACATATCTGTATCAATATGTTTAATACAAATGTGGTTGTTTGTTTAGTAATGCACAATGATCTATCAACAGGTCGGTAATAGTGGGGATATCCTTGAATGTGAACGACAGGGGCTTATGCCATTTTGAGCGATCACTAGGTTACATTGTTTAGTGAGCATTTTGTTGAATCTTTAGGGGCTTGTGTAAGGTTTGTGAACCAATTTGGGTTGGTTGGGTTCACTTTGGGTTTTAGGTATAATTATTAAAACATTTGGCCCTACCCTTTATTTTATGGACTATGTACATGTAATATCATATATGATCACAGTTTTGTGATAATTCTACTAGTCTTTTTAACTTTGTAGGCTAGAAGGTTTTCATAAAAAACATATTGCTGTATGGTGATGGTTTTTCTAAGGCCTTTAACAATACTGATACATATATACAAGGGATTGGTAATAATATAGATGTTTTCTGTACTAATTTAGTACATGGGTTAATTGGTCTTAGGTCCTGATTTATATGAGTGCATGGGGTTTAAGTGACACTGTAATTTTCTGAGTGGCCTTGATTTGCATTCAACACAAAATAAGTATTTTTCTTAAGTACATATGTGATTTTATAACAGGTTGAATCCTGGATGGTTTATGGGTTGGTTTGATCATAATATCTTACGTTGGCAATATACTGTATTAAAGTTGGATATTTAGGCAGAGACGCAAGTCGGCCTATTGATGGGCAATATTCTATATTTCTTAGAGCTGGATTATAAATCCAATGGGGTGTATGGTGTTTTGGATTTTGGCTTCAGTCATTGTAGTTATGACATTTAGAATTGACAATTGTTTATGGAGACGAATGTCAGCTTTTGATTAAGATTTTTTGTACATTGGCCACTTATGGTAAGATAGCTAAAGGGTTCATTTTTGACCTGAATAAGGTTCAACCAATATGGTTGGGGGGTTAAACCCAACATGGACAAATAGCATTTATATGGATTAATAGACGTTTGTGTTTGCTCTGAAGGTCACTCGGATATTTGGTGCACTTATATCATAGTAATTTTGGGTGTTTCATACCCCAGTTATGGATATTAGTGATTTATTGAAGGGCCTTTCGGCTGATCAAGATAATTTGGAGGTGTTTGGCCTAAATACTTTATCAGGACCTGATTCCATGAATACAATATCAGATGGCCTATCACAATGTAATAACATGTTTTCTAAGCTTAACAGACATATGAAAGCCTTACGTACTAATGTATGGCATTTGAAACTTTTCAAAGCCTACAAAGTTAAAGACATTACTCCTAGGGGATTAAGGGTCCGTATACAACCCATTGTGGCCAATATAGATAGCGAGATTTCTAAGGAATGGGCGGAGGCACAACATTTATCCTCCATGCATTTTGTTGACTGTTTATTAAGGTACTATGACAGGACTATTCAGAGTCAACTCACAGAGATTGAAATTTTGTGTGGTGAGGTAGAAAAATTGAGATCTGAGGTGTTATATTCACAACATGTTTCAGACCTGGCTTAGGACCTTTCAATATTGGAAAAACAGCTTACAAAAAGGAAAATCAATAAGTTTAATCGTGATTTGATGGACTATGAAAAAGGGAAACCTTTTGTAAATCAAAAATCAGTGAGATTTCAGGATTCTAGGTACACCAATATTAATAAAAAAAGACCAAGGTCCATCTTAAGACATCATAAAGCCACGTCTGATACTACTTCAGAGGAGGATGCCTCCTCTGTAACGGATGGGGAGAGTTTTTCACGCCAGGTGTCCCCAGCAGCGAAAAGGAAACAGCCACCCCCTTTAGAGTTAGGGGTAGGAGGCGGGGTGGCAAGAAACACAGGAACAGATTCCGGCAACCTAACCTTACAGTCCCTATTACAACAAATGGTGGCGTAATTGACAATATTCATAACATTTCTTCTTTTGAACTTTCTTCTGTACATACACAACTATTGAATAAAGGACTATCTTTTGTACCTTCATCATTGGTTCCAGAAACTCAGTTATTACAAGATGTTGACGAATTTTGTAGAATACTTAACCTAAAAAATTTTTTTGCAGATCAGGAAAATACTCAAAGATCATCTGATTTTAGGTTTAGGAAATCTAATTTCGTTCCCCCCATGAACAAACATGTGTCTATTTTTAGAGAGTGTATAATGAAAGAGTTACATTTTTCTAATTTGTATGGGCCTACTGAAAATAATTCAACAGCAGCAGAAAGGCAAGCTTTGGTTGAGCTTGGTAATAATCATAATATAGTTATAACCACGGCGGACAAAGGAGGAGCAGTTGTGATTTTGGATCATTCCTTATACAACCAGGAAGCCTTGCGACAATTAGCAGATTCTAGTTTTTATATGGTATTAAATGTGGATCCTACTTTATCCTTTAAGAGAGAAATTGATGATTTTTTGGATTTGTCGGTGCAACAAGGTATCATTACTACACAGGTAGGCCTGCAACTTAAGGTAGAGGAGCCTAGTTCTCAATACCTATACATGCTACCAAAGATACATAAAGATCCATTACATCCCCCTGGGAGACCTATAGTTTCAGGTAGGGGTTCCTTAATGGAACCATTGTCAGCTTTTTTGACTTACTATTTGAAGCCTTTGTTGACGCTTATTAGGTCTCGCATTAAGGATACCACCGAATTCCTCAACATAATCAATGATTCGCAATTAGAATCTCATTGGCTGCTTTGTACTCTTGATGTGGCTTCATTATATACATGTATCCCACATGATCAGGGAATTCTAGCGGTTTCCTTTTGGTTATATAAATCCAACCTCTATTCTTTAGCCTTTAATAACTTTTTGATTAAACTAACTGAACTTGTACTGCGGAAGAATATCTTTTATTATGAAGGGAAGGCCTATTGGCAGATCAAGGGCACTGCGATGGGTGCTTCTTTTACACCCATTTATGCAGATTTGTTCATGGGGTATTATGAGGCTAAGTATATATATGATGACCATCATAACAAATTTCTACAACATCTGGATATCTGGCGTAGATATCTAGACGATTGCTGGATGGTGTGGCGTGGAAATAAGCAATGTTTAATTCAGTTTGTGGATTATTTGAACAACAATTCTCTTGGCATTCGGTTCACGGTTAGCATTGAACATTCAGAGATTGTATTTTTGGATGTTAAGGTTTCTAAACTTGCAGATAATACTTTATCGACTACTATATATCGCAAATTCCCTAAATACAATACTTTATTACATGCCAAGAGTTCTCATCCTCGCCATACCATCCGCAATATTCCAAAATCTCAATTTATGAGAATCAGACGTATTTGTTCATCCGATCAGGATTATTTGGATTGCAGTCTGGATTTATCCCGCAGATTTTTACAAAGGGGTTATGAATCTCAACTTCTAGCCAATGCTGCAGGACAAACTAACAGAATGACACGTCAGGATTTGTTATGTTATAAAACAGATAACAGGGAGTGTAAGATGGTAAATAACAATCAACCGATACGGTTAGTAACTACTTATGGTACTAATACGAATCGCTTTAGGGATGTCATTAATCAACATTGGGGCATTCTTTTGTCACATGAGGTTTTAAGTAGGGTGTTGCCTGAACACTGTCAATTTTCCTATCGGCGGGGAAGAAACATGAATTCACATTTCACACATTATAAAAGATACATTCCAAGTTTACCACAACAAAGAACTTTAAGTGGTGAATTACTAAGGGGTTGTTATCCTTGTGGTCATTGTACTGTTTGCCAACATTTGCAGCAAACAAAAGAATTTTCTAGCAAAAATACGTCCAGAATTTTTGAAATAAGGGTTTTTGCTAATTGCAGTACAGACTGGGTTGTGTATTTGGCAACCTGTAGCTGTTCTGCATTTTATGTTGGACAAACGTCGAGACCAGTCAAATTTAGAATAGGGGAACATCTAAGTGCAATAAAGAATAAACGTGTTGCCAATGCCTTATTTAAACATACTTTGGAACACGCCTCAGCAATTTTCCGGTTTGTTGTTATAGACAGGATAACCCTTCATAGGGGTTTTAAAGCCGGATGGCATCAAAAACTCAATCAAATGGAAAATAGGTGGATAATCCAATTGGGTGGTTTATTCAGACCTGGGTTAAACATGTTAGAATAGATTATTTCATAATTAATGCATATATATGATGATTTAGGGGGTGTTGGTTTATGTACCATTTATTGCCTCTGTTTTTCATATAAGCAACAGGCCTATTGGTTAGTATTTAGGGGTAATTATATGGTATCATTGGTTGTTTTTACTGTGATATTTTAGAACCCCAGAAGTTATTCTATGGTTTACAGGCCGTTGTTTAATATTATGGCAACAAAAGGTTCAAGGGACATTTTCAATTCAATAGGAACATGGAATATGTATATACAATTTCTATGTTTTACTGAGGTTATTTATTGACATCATAATTTTTGTAATTATGTGTATATATTATATATCATTTGGAGAGGTTGCTTGGACCAATACTTTCATAATAGTTGGAATGAACATTTATGACTAACATAAATTTTGTAGGTTTATTACTATATAATCATATGGGAACTAAGGATTTTTTTCCCTAAACTTTTTCATGGCCTATAAAATTTTGTTATGGTACATTTCCCTTGCTCCTATAATAATTTTGAGGATATTTATGATCATATATGCATTCTACATGTTTATTATGATGAATTAATATAATTATGGGGGTGGAAATGTTGTCTTTTTCCAATATATTGTTTCATGTCTCATGCATTACATAAGGGTATATACCACTTTAAATGTGTACTATATATTGGTTGTTCACTAGGGGTCGGGTTTTCTGACTTGTATTGAATTTATAGCATTGACAAAGGCCATGACATGGCCGAAACCGGTATGCTTTACATTTTTGGGTTCCTATAATTATTTACAGGAACCTGCTTTAAAATAAAGTTGTGGTTGAGTGAACCATACGTGCTGGCTCATCTTTTTTAAACTGTTGATTGGTTGGAGCCGTGCACGTTGTCCGGCGTGCGCGTATCCTGGTTCGGAGTTGTTTACCTATCAGGTTAGTGACTACTTATGGTAGGAATTCTGATTTGTTACTCAACAGTGTACAAAGATATACTGGAATATTCTACAGAGTGATCACAATCTAACTAATGTTCGACCAGACAGATGCTATTTTTCATTTCGTAAGGGCAGAAATCTAGCTTCACACTTCAACCATTATAAACATTCACATTCCAGTACATCCTCTCAAGAAGTACAAACTACATTAATGGGTGAGGTGCTCACAGGATGCTACCTATGTGGTCATTGCACTCATTGCAACAAGGTTTTTAAGTCCAAACGATTTACAAGTAAGAACTGTGGCACAGTTTACGACATCAACTTTTTTGCCAATTGTAGTAGCGAATGGCTGATTTATTTAGCTAGATGCAGCTGTGGCGCCTTCTACATAGGTCAAACTTCATGGCCACTTAGACTGAGAATTTCTGAACACACTAGTGACATGAGGAATAAAAAACCAAGTAGTGCTTTATTTAAACATTCTACAAAACATTTATCTGCCAAGTTCAGTTTCATGGTCATAGACATTATAAAAGGAAATAAATCCAACAAAGCAGGATGGCATTCCATTCTTGATACAAAGGAAAATAAGTGGATTGTTAAACTGGGTGGTTTATTCCCACCTGGATTAAATGAACAATTTTGATTACCCTATCACAGGTTGATTCAATTAAAATACATCTATAAAAGATTACTTTCAATGAATTTCAGTCACACTGAGAAAGACTGTGGTGTATACCAGCCGAAACCGGTTTGTTTTTTCATTGAATAAACATTATTTCAGTCTCACAGTTTGCTGGCTCATCTTTTGGCTTTTGGATTTCTTCACATGTGTCAGCAATCTCAAGGGAAGCACCCAAATCTGCTCAGAACTGGTGGTCAAGGACATGACACACACAAGCCCTGTAGATATAGCCAACCTGCTGGCAGACAGATTCAGTGAATGCTTCACTCCTTTGTCTCCCCCCATCAGTAAAACAGGATATCCCCAGTTCTTGTCCCCACCCCCATTATCTCTAGGGAGCAAGTCATCAATACCCTCTCAAAGGCAAAAAATACAGCCTCCATGGGACCCAGAAACATCCCAGGCTGCATCTTACATGAACTCAGGCAGGAACGTGCAACACTATTAGGCAGCCTTTCAACCAAAGCCTGAGCATCGGCTTCATCTCAGCCGAGTGGAGGACAACTACTGTGATCCCTTTGCACAAAGGTGGAGCATCCACTGATCCAGGAAATTATAGACCTATCAGTCTAACTAACCTGATCTGCAAGCCCATGGAATGGATTATCATGGACTTCATTAACAAGAACATTGGCAACCTCCAGACACTTGTTCCTACACAGTTTGGTTTTGTCAAGGGGAGGTCATGTCTATTAAATTTGGTCAACTTCTTTGAGATCGTCACCAAGGCCATAGACTAGGGGAAAACAGTGCACACCACCTACCTTGACCTGGTCATAGCCTTTGATACTATTCCTCATGAGGGCATAATAGATAAACTCTCTCAGCTAGGCATCAATCCATATGTTACCAGATGGGTAGCAAACTGGCTCACTGATATAACCCACCTAGTCAAAATAGGGGAAGCCATCTCAAGTAGTAGACGCATAACAAGCAGTGTACCCCAGGGATTGGTCTCTGGGCCTCTGCTGTTTGGGATATACTTCTCAGAGGTGCAGGCCAAATCTAGCGGGCTATGGCTGACCAAGTTTGCAGATAACTGCAAGGTGGGTGCTGTCATCAATTTCCCTAGTGATGTGGACATCCTCCAAGAGAGTCTCACCCAAACAAATGACTGGTGCCAGAAACAAGGCCTCAAACTAAATGCCAAAAAATGCATAATTCAGCCCTTTTGGGAAGAATGACATCCCCACAAATGATCACATTGATGCAATCAGTTGTGAGGGACTTGGGCACCCAGGTTGACAGCAAACTGACTTTTGACCACCATATTGCCTCCATTGCACAGAAAGATTTCTACATGGCCCACCTCATTAGTAAGGGTATCTCATCCAGGGACAAGGTGGTCATAACATCCCTGTATTCTTCCCTTATAAGACCCATTATTGAGTACAATGCCCCTTTCGGCATATACCTCACATAGCACATGAAGCAGCTGGAGAGACCACAGAGGTTCCTCACCTGGAGAATCCAGGGCCTCAAACATCTACCCTACACAGATAGGCTAAAATCTCTGTCCCTCTACTCAGTCTCCTATAGACTCCTCAGAGGTGACCTCTGTCTGGCATACAAAGCAATCTCAGACCCCAACCTGATGGGATTGCTGCATATCCGCAGGTCAAGTTCCACTCAAGTAACCCACACGTGACCTCAACCTGGTCTGTGACATCAAAAGGACTTGTTGGCGGGACAGATTTGTGTTCCAGAGACTTCCCCTTTTGTGCAATAGACTCCATCTCCATGTAAAGCAGAGTACCTCATTAAACCTTTTTAAGAACAACCTGGATAACTGGATGGGGAACCGAAAATACACTCCTGGGATTCCACCTGTGTCCCTTCTTGACAGTGGCATAGGGTGCTGACTTTTTGGAGCATGGGATACACTCTTGGCTAGGCTTGTAAGGGCCTCAGGGCCAATAGCCTAGTAACTTCCTATGATCCACAGGTAGCTCAACTGTCAGTGAATGTAACAGGTAGTGTGCCCTTTACTGTAAACACTGTAACCACTGTTGCAGTGGCACTGTGTTCTCAGATTTTACCAGGATTAAGCTTCCATCACTATCAAACTTTGATGATGCACTGACGTCAGGCATGACCCATTCATTTGAGGAAGATCCCCATGATCATTGCATTTGTGAAGGCAGACAAACATCCATGTGTTGATATGTGACAAACTAAAACTTCTGTGCTTCAACAGCATTGTAGGAAACATGAACAGAATAAGGATAAATGTACCTTGTGCTTTGTGCTGCAATACCTGCATCTCATAACAGCATCTTGGAGATGTATGCCAGTGAAATCATCCAGAAGCTCACACTAGTGGTGTGACACAATACCCAGGCAGTGACTTAAGTAATACTAACCTAGTTCATCCCCAGCAAAAGATACATGGTGTAACCATTTTAGATTCCACATCCAGGCCTCCACCAAATATCAACATCCTCTCACTGTCCCCAGACAGATCTAAACAATCCTGTCTTGATTTGTGATTCCTTGATTGTTACTGTTAAAAAGAGGTGCAACTGTGAGTGATAGAGAAGCAGAAGCTACTTTGAGCATTCATATATGATACAAAGAAATTCCACCTTTTATGTAACTTTCTCAACTTCTGTGATAAGAAGAACAAGTTTACTGCACTTAATTTATTATTTAGTTGTATATTGTTTGTTTGATTTTTCTCAAAGAAGTTGATTTAAATTTTCTTCATAGGTTCATATGAGATTAAGAAGCTAACAGTTTAAGGGCCATTACAAGCCTAGCCAGGTCTATATTACTTTGTCGAAAACTAACTTCAGTGAACGGACGTTCATCGAACATAAATCAGCTTACAGATAGGACATGGCAAGTATCATACAGCAACTGGACTAGTGAAAGTCAAGGTTACAGTCACGGTGCCATATAGGGCTCTGTCCTAGGCCCATACTTGTTTAGACAGTATCTTTCAGATCTATCTTTTTCTTCTGAGGTGTTCTACATTCATATGCAGATGACTTAAAATTGGGTAAACTGATTACATGTGTTACAGACAGGGCATGTCTGCAAAAGAACTTGACTAAACTGACCATTTGGGCACAGGTGAATAATATCTGATAAATACATCAAAACCTAAACGTATGAGATTTGGGAGATGTAAACTGAAATGTGAATATTTAATACAGCACCCAGTGACTGAAACTGTAGATTAAACTTTGGACTTGGGTATATGGGTAGATTCAGCTTTGAGTTTTTCTAGTCATATTAGCCAATTGCTTAATAATTATACAACTATAGTTTGTTTAAAAAAGATTTATAAAGTCTAGGAAATCAGAAATTATGAAATCATTGTTCATTAGTTACATTAGATCCAAAATTGATTATGCAATTACAATATGGAAACCTTCTAGGAAAACAATCATTATAAACTGGAAAGAATACAGCGAAAATAAACAAGCATTATAAACTGGAAAGAGTACAGCGAAAATATACCAAGGGCATCAATGCATGTGAAAATGTAAGTTCTTATGAAAGACTAAAATATTTGAACTTGTTAAGTGTCTCGTGCAGATATTTAAGAGGAGAACATATTCAGGTATACAGCGTATGTAGAGACAACTAGCTGGGTTATCAAAGGTAGCAGAGAGTCATTGGACAACCTATGCAGAAGATTCTATAGGAATGACAAGTGTACTAATTGGTTCTGCTAGAGACCAGCTGATGTATGGAATAGAGTACCAAATTACATAATGCAAGCACTAGCTTAGATGTTTTAAGAACAGTCTGGACACTTATTAAAACAACTGTTCTGGTATATTGGCAAACTAGAGGGTCATTAACGCCTGTACTTGAAATATTTGTATGCATGTATGTATGTACCAGAACTTCTGTGTCTTGGTGTGTTGATGAGGGTGGTCTTTGTTGCCAGGCCCTCACCTATGGTCTTTATCTCATATGTAATGGACAGAAGTTTTGTGTGATCATGCAGCATCATATTGGAGACCATGGGGTGGACCTGTTGTGCCCATCTGTTGTGGCCAATAACAGAACTCACATCTGTAACAAATGCTCCATGAAGGTTTTATCTGCCTTGCGAGTCTTTACAATATGCTTTCTTTGTTCACATAGAGCATGCAGTAACAGTTTGTTCTCTGCTGGAGAGAACATTTAAGCCTGTGACTCTGATTTGTTGCCATTTAAGTTCTTGTATATGTGAACAGACAGCTTTGGTCAGTGTCTAGGCACAAATATATGTACCATCGACTGTCCCTGTACCTCACCCATGTGAAAACAGTGGCTGCAACAAGTGTCATGCCTGCCACACACCACTATCCCAGGCTATGTCTCTATATCAGTCCAGTTCAGAGAGTCTTGTGACAGACTGTAAGGACAGAGTAATGTATCCCCTGTGATCTGACTTGGCCAACGTACGTCCAAAGAAGCAGCATCACCGTATGTCCACAGACAGAATCCACAGCCTAAATTAGTTAGCAGGTGTATGTCCCCCACCGCAAACCCTTTTCTGTGTAAATTAGCTGAATCACTGAAGCAGAGAGTGTGCAGTCCATCGTATCCACAGCTGTCTGTGATGCCAACCAACATGATTACTACCCCACTCCCTTCCCTCAGCCATGCAGTAGTTAAGCTTCTGATGGATGGACCTATGCCCTTTCTGCTCACACTGCTCATTTCCACCTCTATATGCTGTACATCCCACTATCTGCAGGTTGCTGTTGAGCAAATCCTCCTCACCACAAAAAAAAGTTAAATGCATACATTCACCATGTCTACCTGCCACATGTGTGTGCACTCCTAAGACAGCTGAAGCAGAGTAATGTTTTACTTTGTAGAACACACCAATGATCTCTCCTGAAAATCCACTTTCAAGACTGTAGGAAACCAGTGAGTGGTAATGATTGTTGATGATGTGTTATTACATGGCTTGTAAAACAGAATGAAGCAACACTGGCATAAATAGTCCTGTCGTATACAGTGGGGCTTATGGCTACCTATGCATAATTCTATGAATACACGCATATCTCTGTGATGTTCACATATCTGTGTTTTTTTTTACAATCCTCAAAATGACCTATAGTTGCATGATGGAACATCTGTGCCATGATTTGTGGTGTATTGTACAATATCAGTTTTGGCAGAGGTGCAATACCATGTGTGATGGACAGGCCTCTGTCCAGTCTCCATGCACATCTATTGCAGTCATGCTAATTTCCTTAGGTTTTGGGCTAAATAAAACAATGCACAAATGATTGTACTTTATATATAGTAATGTGTATATTTCCATCCCCAAGTGCAATTAAATATTTTTTGAGTGCTGTTTTTTTCCTATACTTAATTGCATACTTCGTATAATAAATAAGACTATAAGTATGAGTTATCAGAACCCTGTAATGTTGAACTATTAATCAATGGAGGATTTCAGTTTGTTTGCCATAACAATGCTGATAAAAATTAAGGCTGAACTATAATACAATGTGTTTTTAAAGTAAAATCTGTTACTTTCAAATTTATGTCTACCAAACATTGCAAGTTGCACTCTCTCACACACACACACACACACACACACACACACACACACACACACACACACACACACACATATAGATAATATATAAATGTATATCACATTTAGTTCAAATAACTGGATTAAAACTGTGTTATTCTGTGACTGCTAATAAGTGCATATTTCAAAAGGAAAGAGAAAGGAAAAGGCTGAACCATTCATGTCAACAGAGCTGCCTTCATTGAGTACAAAATTATAGCCAATCAGCATTAATAAGCCTATGCTGTCAGAGAATTAGATCAAAATAATAGACATCAGCAGTGAAGTAAAGACTGATTTTGCAAATTTACTACAGATTAAATATTAAATAATTATAGGTCCCTGTTTTCAGACATTGCTACTGACTTCTTGCAAATTAGAAGAACAAAGGCTATCCCAAAATTAAAGAAATTAAATGCTTACTTAGGCATGTTTCCAACACAGCATGAGGGCAGGGCCTTATAAACAGTGACTGACAAAAGTGATGTTCAGCTATTGTCCTTAAAACATCAAACTGTCTTCTTAAAAATACAAGAAATGCAACTAAAACATGCATAGATATTGCTCTTTGCTGTGCAGGGCAAAATAATCTTAATAATGTACGCACAAAGACAAAAAAATTAGTGTTGACAATGGCAATTAGCTGAAACTGCCTGGCAAGTCTAGTATTCAGGTGGGCTGGAAGGAAAAAAACGGTATGTGCTGTAAAGTACACACTAATATAGAGAACCTGGGAGATTTTCTTCAGCCCATGTAATCCCTACTCTGTCCACTTCTAACAGTTAAACAAAAATTACAGAACATTAATGAATTATATTCAGATTGTAGTAAATATTTAGTAAAATGGTAAGCAGAATAATATCTAAATAACCACAAAATGAGTATATGTACTGGAATTTGTAAAGATATTCAAATCACTCTCCTGCCCCTTTGGGAATGTTTTAAAAGAGCATGTGATTTCTGTAAGTGTTCATATTTCATCTTATTTGTTTTCTATTTTTAAGCAACAACCATGATGTAGTAATCCCATCAACCAATGGAAATGTGGGAAGCATTATGCATACAGTTGTTGTTCTGCTGTCATTATCTAGTATCTCATTATATCGCATCCAGATTAATTTATTGATACTTTTAACTATTTTTTAACAGGACACCTCTGTCTGTGAGATATTATCCAAACAGTTTGGGACTTGTTTTTGCATCTACTGCCCACATCTTAAAAAATATGTATTTTGTTGTACTGAATGAACATAATAACAGTGTGGCATTAAACAACCTTCACAAGCTGAGATTTACTAAAAAAAAAAAAAAAAAAAAAAAATTCCAAGATAATTATTAAGCTCCACACAGATGGCTACTTGCCTAGCTACTTTGCATGTTTTTGAAATTGATGTAAGTCATCCACTAGCCTATTTATGTTGTTGTACCACAAGATGCCAAGAGTAAAAGTTAGTGCTTGTTTCACTTAAACATCTGTATTATAATCATATAAAATTAAGACAGTGGCATTTAATGAAATTCCAAACGTTAAAAATAGCTAGTTTACTTGATTACATGAACAGGAAAATGAGAATTTAAAAAACTCCACACAGTTGCTCCTAGCTTATGTGCATGCTTCCCTTTTTTTTTCTTTTTTCATATATTTACTTATTTATTGAGTCCACATTATGCTGCTCTATCACTTGATACAAGGTAGAGCAGGCTATGACTAAATGCTTACACTTAACTCTCACTAGCATCTTTCTACAAAGCATTTCATATATTCCTGAGCTTTCCCTATATGTTCAAGCTTCATCACATGCCCTTGCCTGTGCCCTTCTTTAGGATGTACATAAATAATACTGTCTTACTTGTATAGCTCTGTTATATCTTAATTTGAGAACTGCAGATTGTGTCATGATGCTTCTTGAAGAACTGTTTACTGTTAAACATTCCTTCTATAGAAGTTCACGTTTGCTCTGAACACTGGTCATGACTTGAAACAACTTTATTTTGCATTCATATTTTTGGATCTTGGATTTTTTTTCTGTAATACTCATATAGGTTGATATATTTTCTTTTATCACACCACTCAGGCATAAATCCTATTAAGCTAAACAATGATAAATAATTAACTATCATTTACACAGTGCTGCATTTCATCACTGCAATCCAGTCTTGTTCACAGCAGTTAAAAGCCTAATACATCATTGTTAACAAATGCACTGGCCAGCTGGTCGCTGATGGTCCATTTTGTAGGTAAAATATATAGGAGCCATGTCATGGCCTAAGTTTAGTTGGCTATAATCTGGAGTTCAGACCTATCATGTGTCACATATTTCCATGATGTCTGAGATTTTGGAGAATTCCAGCTGGTCTATACCCACATGTGGAACTGCCTTCTGTATGGAGACTAAGGCTTTACTCATACCACTAGTAATTAAGCTCTTAGTAGCACAGAGACGGTGGAGATATATGACAGTGGCAGTAAATGTATATTTTCTAGTGTGGGAACTGACTTATTTGTCCTGCAGTTTAATGCAAAGCTGCTAATAGCCTACTTTCAGTAATCCAGACTTTGATGCCCTTATCTCCTGTTTGCTTGTTGTGTGACTGAGCAAGTCATCTGACTAGACATTGTTGTTGTGTTACCCCCCACAAGGGAGACCTGTATCCAGTAAGCTTAGCCGTTTAATAAAAGATGCACAGATAAAAATGCTGGATTTAGTGCTTAGCATAAGTACGTCTGTTATGGGTTTAAATAAACACTGACTTTCTTTGTAAGCCATTGCATTCCATAAGATCCGGTTCCATAGTTTAGACTCAGCACTTCCCTAATATTCATAAGAGCAGCACATTAACTATTGGAACTTCAGAGTAATGATTGAGACAGGAACTATAATGTTCTTGTTACTCAGTGCTTTAGCATCCATGCAGTTAATTATAATTCATTTGATTCCTGCCTCATATTACCCAGTCTGGACTTCTGCATGAGCTGTGAAGAAAAATCAAAGAAACAGATGATAATTAGCAGGTCAGTTAAGACATCAAAATATTATCTTGTTAAGTTTGAGTATTAGTGTGCATTTCCATTCTACTTAGGATTGCTTTAACTTTATGAGAGAATGACTTTGAGTGATGACAAGTCCAGACTTACTACAATATAGCTCATTAACTATAACATGTCAGCTGATTTCTACTTACATTTACCATTTAAAAAAAGATACATTACCCATTGTTACTTTATATTGTATTTTCTGCTTCCATTTTTTAGTATAATCACTTGCCACACATTTTTCTACTTGTCACTCATTGTCTTACTTTTTGCTTAGGAATGTATGGGAAGGTAAGCCTGACTCAGATTTACTATAAGTGCTTGTGTACTAGTAGCTAACAGCAAACTTCCTCACTGCCACGTGCTCTAATTCAAAGTGCCCTAACCCCCAGTAGTCTGATCCAATTTAATTGACTAGCTCACCCATCATATATCCCTGTTCTACTAAACTTCATATCCTTATCAGAGCTCTAACTCTAACCCTAAAACTCCCACCCAATCCCTAACCATAACAGTAGCACTTCCCGTTTGCTCCCTAATCCTAAAGTCTTGATTTGCTCCCTAAACCTAAAACTCCACTACCCTCCCTAAATCTTAAAGTCTCCAATCACTCCCTAAATATAAATTCCCCACCCATTTCCTAACCAAAAACTTCCCCTCTACTCCTAAATTTACCAAACTCCCTTCTTGGTCTCTAAACTTAAAATCCTTGATTGCTCACTACACCAAAACTACATCCCTGCTCCCTAAACCTAAATGCCACTCCTGATTGTTGTCTGAAGTGTAACTTACACTCCCACTCCCTTTCACTCTTTCTCCGCAAGTTACTGCCACACTTACCTTACTTGGACTCGACTGCTGTGTTTGGATGAGGTGCTGCAACTCCACTCTCTCTGCACGGTTGCTGCGCCTTTGCCAAACATGCAGTCGAGTTCCAGTATGAGTGGCAGCCCGAGTTAGTTACAAGATGCCTGGGTCTTACATTTGAGAACATGTCTTTTGAGAAGCTGGGACTTGGGCCATTGTAGTAGACTCCCTGAGTTTCCAATGATTGTTAACAACATGAGTTCACACAGCATACAAGTAGGCTTATAAGGGTACAATTTTCTGAAACATAGATTCCTACACACATTACTCTTCCCTGCAGAAATCTTTTAATATACTATTCTTCTTCTTGCTTTGCATCTAACACCAGAACATTTACAAAAAAAAAAATAGGTAGAAAGATTATTGACTGGTTTTTCTTTTTTTTTTTGGAATGATGGGAAATTCTGCTACTTAACGTCTCATACTGTGGTGTACTCAGTTGACTGCCTACATTTTTATTTATTTGCTTTTTTCAAATGATGGGACATTTTATTACTTGATAGTCTACCTTCTATGCTGAACTCCTACATTTGTGCCATTCTCATTATGTGGCTTGACCTAGATAACATCTACGCTACTTGTAGAAAGCTAAGATTCTCTGCACAGAAGCTTTATCCTACAGCAGTACAGTAACTAGGTTACTCTATTTCAAGGAAAATATTCTTTCTTGTATTCCTCTCTGTCTCTTTGTGGAAGATAATGAATGAAACCATTCCAAATGCAATTATGCATTTTTTTTCTTTATTATCTGTGATTGTTGTTGTTGTTGACCAGATAAGTGGGCTGATCTATGGGGTTACTTTCCAGCTATGATTTGTGATCACAGGTATAAGCAAAGTTACATTTATTTAATGCTCTTAGATTAGTAAAAACAAATACCAGTAGAAGAATAAATTAGCAGTATTAGAGTTTTTAAATACAGTTCCCATGTACATCAGCAATAAGTATTAATAAGGAGCAATATGCAAATAGATACCACATTAGTTACATTAGTCATTACGTTAACATCTATCTAACATCATTAGAGATAAGTTACCAACTACCTAATATTTTGAAGACTTCCTACTGATTGCTTTTGAATTTTCATAAACACAGTTCCTGTACCATGTTTGTATGTATGTATATATGTATGTATATATATATATATATATATATATATATATATACATGGATTCACTTCAGAAGCTCGAAATACTGAAATTGCAGGGGGGCAAACCTCACTGCACCCCCACACCCCCTCACTTAAATATTCTCACTCCGAGGTCGCACTACATACAAGCACACACAAAACACCACCACACAAGCTACTTTCTCTTTGCACACACATCACAGCAACAAAGCACACTGACACACACCACAGCCCCTACCCAAACCCCTTAACACACACACACCCACAATTACCTGAATACATAACCATAGCGGAACTTTAGAAGTGCAAAATTCAAAACCTCCGGTTTTCAAGGTTTTGAATTTCGCACTTCTAAACTTTCACTATTATGTGTATTCAGTTTCTTGGGCTCAAAATACTGAAATTCGAGATTTCAGTATTTCGAGCTTCTGAACGGAACCCATATACATATATATGGGTCTACTTCATGTCATTGAAAACTTCATGCCTAAGCACAATTCACTGAAAGCTCACTTCACTGAAAACTCATTTGACTGAAACTCATTTTGCTGAAAGGTATATGCCCTGTTTCCCACTATAGTGCGATCCTGGAGTTAGTATGTATAGTAAGGTGGGTGCAGGGGGCACAGCCTATTTTAAACATTGTAAACCATAGTCATGGATACTTACAAGTGGAATGAATAACTCTTTCCAGAAGACAATATATACCTAAACTATTTCGCCCCCAATGCATGGTCATCTTAAAATGATTATACTAAATTGCTGCACTCTAGATACACTCCAGAGTCTAGCTACTAGTGTGGGTCACATCTTCAATTATATGAGTTTGGAAATTAATGTACACACTAAACTGGCTGGACTGTTCAATAACTGGTAATTTACTGTAGTAAGTATTGTGCCGTGGTTGATGTCTGAGATAGGAAATAATATACTGGCAGGTACAATTTGATTGTGTCTATAAAGTCTTATTTTTGGAGAATGGAATTTCAAGCAATGGAAAGTCTGTGTTGGATTTGGCATAACATGATTCCTTTAGTTATTTTCTTTTTGTATGATGACACTGGAACATAGAAAGTTTAGACTTTATATGGTGCATGAGATTGCATTAATATTTTGTCTTTTAGTACATCTATATTTGGCATAAATTATAAGGTAATATTTAAGACTACCCCCTGATATTTATAACAATCTAACTTTTCATAGTTAGACCATTGGGGGTATTGGACACTCAGTAGCCTTTTGTAGTGTCAAAGATAACTATTTTTAATCAATTTGTTATGAAATGTTTCAAATTATCTATAAGGACTTGATTGAAATATAGAACAAAAGACTGGTGCATTGAATACAGAGCATGACATGGACAACTAACCTTAATTTAGCAAAAATTACCATTCTATTCAAATTAAAGATAGCCTTTTAAAAAGTCAATATAATGTTAATTGTTGAGAATAATAAAATGTGTAACCTTTAAAATCTCTCAAGGCCAGGAACCTTTTAGAATTGTTTGCCTATTTACTATCCAATCATGAACAGAACTAGTGCCCCACTTGAAGACAGACGTGTTTTATACTTTTCTTGAAAGTTTTACATTATTTGTCAGCATCTTCATAAATCATCCCAGACTAAGTTTCCAACATTTAAATATAATTTGTTATGTAGCAGTTGATACCACTATTAATAATTATTTTACATTCCACTTACTCTTGCAGTATCTTAAATCTCAAGCTACATCATAACACACACACCACTTGGATCAGGCAGAACATTTTTTGTTCCAGAGGTGAAGTAGACAATGAGTAATGAATCTATCTCTCTCTGCACCTTATTTTATGTATCTAATGAAGCAGATTTATATACTTTGTTATGGTATTTTTGGAACTATTTGATCTGTGAAGGTTTAAGAGATCCTGAACTATTGGGTTCCTGATTGCTTAGAAGACAATGTAAAGATCTCCTCTACGTAGCCTATAAGGCTCAGAAAAGATTAATAATTCTTCTAGTGTTTTCTGGCAGACTAGGGATTCTAAACCTGTGATGTTCTTTGTCAGAAAGCACTGTGGTCTTTCCAACAGTTTGATATGTCTGGTGAGGTACATCCCAAAGTGGGCCATTGTAGTCTATAACTGTCCTGATCAATGCTGAATACAAGTGGACGATAACATTTTGAATCTTAATGATATTCTCTTGGTGACTGGCCACACCAAGTAGAAGGATTTCCTAACCACTGTAGATACATGTTGATTAAAAGATAAGGAATTATCAACCTGGGTACCCAAGTCTTTTACTACATATCCATTTTTTTTTATGTGGGATACTGTCAGTGCTATATGCTGGGATAGTTTGTTGTTTTGCAAACACAACGGTGTTGAATATTTTTTTGCATTTAATTTAAGGCAATTTTCAATAAACCAGACATTTATAAATGTGAGTTCCTGCTGGAGAGCTTCTCTTTCAGAAGAGATTTGACAATGGCTCCCAACTTGCAGACATTTGCAAACCTGGTTTGCTGTCAGCAGCATTTGTTACCTTTTTGAAAAATGTAACCAGGTTCATTAGACATGATTTACCTTTTACAAAAACAAATTGCTGCATATCTGGCATGATGAGATTTTTTAATGTCTGTGCTAATTAAGTCAGTTATAATATGTTATGTGGCATCACCAGTGCTGCACATTATACTTTCAGGACCGAGTCTAAATAATTAGGTTCCATTAGGTAATGCTTAGTACTATTTAGCAAACAGCCTGGTATTCTTAGAGTTTGTAGTCTTGGACAGCACTGTCAGTGCATTTTCTTTAATGACTTTTGGGGGTTGTGAGATATAGGGATCATAGGCCTTTACTAGTTGTCTCAGGAGTTGGAAATGAAGTTAAATGAACATTTAGTAAATTTATTTGCTAGTATATTGGCAATGTCCACTGGGTCTGAGTAGGTTTTGCATTTCAATATGAGTTTTGCAGATCATCTTCTTAGTTTTCTAACACAACTAAAGAATGATTTGTAATTGTCCTTGGCTTCAGATAACAGTTGGAGTTGGACTGCCTTAGTAGATCTGATAGACACTTTTAAATTCTTAGTTAAATTCCTAATATTTTCATTGACTTTGGGGTCTTTAGATATGCTGAATGCTTTATTTTTTTCCTTTGGCTGGAAATTTTATTCACGTTGGTGGTCACTGGGGTGGCTTGCTTTTAAATTTCTAATCGTGTCTGGGTATAGATGGGACTGCAATTCTGTACGTTTATTTATGTAGTATAAAACTCCTTTGTGAATCTATCTGTTGAGGTGACATCTGTGGTGATGTTGATATATGGGAATTTTGAGATTTCATTACAGAATTAGAGGATATTTTTACACTCAGAGTCTCTGAATTCCAGTTTTTGGCTTCAGTAGGTTTAAACAGTTTGAAGAGAAGGTTAATAGCTTATGGTCTGACTTAATCAGAAAAGGAGTTACTAATGCAGTTGTACATGTTCATGCTACATTTATAAGTACCACGTCGATAATATTTTGTCCACTGGTTGGGCTAGTAGAAATTGGGCCCACTGAGTTTTCATTTATTAGACTTAAAAATATATGCGTATATTATACTTGGAGGTGAAGGTCCTCCAGTCAATTGATGAATAATTAAACTTGACATAAACTTTTAGTGTCATGGAAGATGTCCTGCAACAGGAAATAAATTAATAGTTGATTTTGTTTAGTGGATTGCAGTTTGATAAGTTCGATTTGTGGGTTTCTGGGAAATTTTCTAAAGGTGTTATGGTCTCTAACAAATGCGGAAATGCCACTACAGTTATCTTTTGGTCTGAAGGCATGATAGGCACTATACCTTTGTATGGAGGGAGTGCTTTCTAAGCATTTGCACCATGTTTCAGTGATTGCAAATACATGGATGCCTTCTAAATGAACAACTGCCTGAAGTTTGAGTGTCTTATTGTTTAGACTTTTGGCATTGATTAGATCTACCGTAATTTGATCCTGCATGATATTAATACATTTACTACAATGAAATATTCATTGACTGAACTTTGCCTGAAAATCATTATTGAGGCAGCAAAAACGTTAGCCAGTATGCAAACCGTCCCTTGCAAAGCAAGTAAGGGTGACAGACATCTCTTTGCACATTGACACATCATGGATCCCTATAGAATTACATTAATTATTTATCCAATTTTTGAAGCCAATCAACTTTTCTATGTACCTAGGCATCATTCATGGAGAAGGGAGGATTCTGCTCCATCTTGCCTGCATTAATGATATGCAGAGAGAGCAACATATGTCTATATGCAGCTCCCTTAGGGTTTTTCACCTCAAGTCATTGACTTCCACATGGACAGCTGCCATGTCATAGTTCTGTTTGTCTGATGCAAGAGTCCTAAGGGTCTTTGGAAATTCTGAGATCCTGGCACCTGAAAGACAACTCACTGCTACCCAGCCTTTATAGAGCCCAGTGAGGGAGGAATCTGTGTATCTCAATATGGAGTCACCAATCATTAAAACATCTTTATAGTGTCAGCATATGATGCTGTATTTTGTATCAGAACTGGGTAGACCACATGTGGTATGTTAGTGTAGTACTCATGTTTTGTTGTGAGAGTGAGGCCTCCTTATCTCTTAAATATTTGCATCTCTCACAGAGATATTTTTATTTAGCAAGAGTTTATTATCTATCAGCATAAGGTAGTTGCTACACTGTTAAGGATACCCAATCCTTTGATACTGGCAACAGAGGGGAAACAAGTAGGCTGACCTTCCATTTTGCCTAGTGTGAAGTAAAATATTATCTTGATGTACATTGCGGAGCTTAAATAAAATAGAGATTTATGGTCTACTGAAATAGTTACCAGTTAAGGGATTTGTTATCTAGTTGTACATGAATGTCTGTTGAGGTAAATATTTAAGCTGGGTTTAAATGTGACTGTGATAAGTACAGAATAGTAACCTTGCATAACAGTAATGTTGAGCTTATATGCGGTGGCTGTGGAATACGTTGCACAATGTAATAGCACTAGGGACTTTTATGAGATATTTTAGGGTCCTAGGTACTCAACTCTCAGCATTATTCAGCTACACATAGATTGCTGCACTTGTAGGTAGCAAGACACTATTTACTAATTGGATTTGGGAAAGTGTGTTACATACTGGAAAAAGTTACAAGTGAAGGTGCCTGCATCTGCGGACTGCTCATTTTAATCCCAGGCTGCTAAGTACAACTCTGCGCAATATAAAATAAATATGGAAAATGAAAGGATGAGTGAAAACCAGTTAAAGCTCTAACCAGTAGTTTAATCTTTCCAAAGAACTGCAGCAATTACCCTACTCTCCCAGAATAACCACTATAAACTCTAGATGACTCACACATCTGGCCAAAACTGTCTACTGTAACTTTGAAAATTGACTGAAACATAGCAAATAAATGCAGCAGCACTGATTAATTCACTTAATGATACAGGAGCCATTTAAAATGCAATGTAAACATAAACAGTTTCAATTCATAACTGTATCAGCAAATTCCAAGAAAACATGGCAACTAGGCACAACACAGAAACTGCTTGAGATATGGATCTGGCATTTGTCTCCCTGGGCTTCCACTGAAAATTGGCTTCATTCCCAGTCGGAATTTCCTGGTAAACAACTGTTAAATTAAATTGCAGTGTGTATCTATATACAAAAGACTATTCTTTCAGACATATTGCACATTCACAAGTCCAATGGTATCACAAACACAAACACAGGGGATCTCAATCACTTTTGCAAAATAAATAGGACATGTTGGAGAGAGAGGTTTGTATCAGACAAAATACCACTTTTATGGAACTATCTTTATGGAACTATTTTCAACTCCATAAAAAGCAAAGCACTTCTCTTACTCTAATCAAATGTAATTTGGATGATTGGATGAGTAACTGCAAATTCACTCCAGATTTAGCACCACATCCTTCATGGATGGGGGAAGTATATGTCTTAACGCATCCTTGAGCTAACCAACTCTGGGTTATTTATATGCAAAATATAAGGACTAAAAACTACCATGGGAATGTAAGGCTAGGCTTCTTAAGATCCTCACAGATCAATAACCTAGTAAGTACTTATGAACATACTATGCTTGACTGGAAACCTTAATGTCAGGCAGAATATGAATGCATTTCATGGCTTGCTGCTTCTGGATTCAAAGTAAAGGAATAGACCATGGCATCTAATGAACACTTTTCTTTAGAATACACTGATTAATATATCTTTATACCATGTAACTTATAAATTTTAATCTGTAAGTGAGCTCCAACCTACTTTATGGGCAGGATTCTGTGAAGCTCAGGGAATCCAGTGCATTATGCCAATCTCAGCCCGAAACTTGCAGATAATATTGTAATATGCTAATATAAGACAAGAAACTCAGAATAGCTCAGTGCATAACAGAGTACCACAGTCCCAATGGTGCAGTATAGAAATGTGCAAGTAATCTGTAAATATAAGAAATAGTTGCCCAATAACACTGTACATTAGCAGACAAATGGAAATCTAACACAAATCAAGAATCCCGCTAATTGTTTAGAAAGACAAAATCTGCATAGTAACTTTATAGACAACTATGGAATGTTACTGACTCCATAGTAAAAAGTAATATCTTTTGGCTTTTCTTGGTTAGAGGTCGCCACAGCAGAACTCTGGTCTGCTTATGATTGGCAGTAGATTTTTATGGTGCCGAGGTGCCAGCCTGACACCCAACCTTCAACGAAGGCACACCCATTCACGCACACACCTACCTGCATGTCTTTAAATGTCACTCAACCATGGGGAGGACATGCAGGCTCCACAAAGATGGCAGTCTAGCCGAGAATTGAACTGGAGAACCTCTTGCTGTGAGGTGACAATGCTAACCACTGCACCGCCATGGCCCAGAAAAACACACACACATTAAAAATGTCAAGTATCCCAAACTAATCAGTATGGAAATCATAACAGAAATTTGCAGGAGTACACACAGAAATGTATTAGATAATCATGGATATATCCGTATGACATCCACTAACTTATAATACTGAAATGCTCCAAAGCTGCAAGGCTATTTGTAATACATATATATTTACATCACTCATTATATTAAATTCAGAAACAACTATGGATGTCTACATAATACATGTGTCATAAAAAATATTGACTTGAATTGAGAGATTCTGATTAAATTTGTAAATTTCCAAATAAAAAAAAAAATAAAGGCAAAGGGCATTCACGGCCACTTCACCATAAGTAACAGCTGCTAACACTGAGTTTGGGACCTCTGTGGGGAGCACAAATAATGCACACTCCCAAGGAAAGTGGGAGATAGAAACAAAGATGTGGGGTATGGGTGAAGAAGAGGGACAAACAGGAGAAGAATATTGGAATAGGAAAATCTGAGGGAAAGTCAGATGGGCATGGGCAATATTTTTTGTGGGAATAGGCCCCATTTTTTTATTTTTTTTTAAAGAATGGAATGAAAGGTAAACATAGGGAGAGATGAGGTGAAAGTAAGCACAGCAGGTAGACCAATAGAACAAATAGCACACACAAAGGCTGGAAAAGAACAGTATGGACAGGTTAGTTACACAAACAACATACTGTACAACACTGGCAATGAAAAGTTGTCAAACAGGGTGGGGATGCATACCGGCCATGACAAAATGTAGAAAAAAATATTATCTATGCACTGTTACATTAATACTTGTTCGATAATATGTGACAGTCATACCTGGATGTGTATGACCAATGGTCAATATGCATTCCAAGGTAATAATGTAGGATTACAGTACATGTTGGATATATATATATATATATATATATATATATATATATATATATATATATATCCAATTAGTCCATCAGCAGTGCAGGTGTTAGCCAAGTCACATCACAGATGAACAAATGCAGGTCAAGCAATGGTACATATCTCCAGAGGACAGAAATAAACCTATGACCATGCATGTGAAAGGCAAACAATCAAGCACAGTACCAAAAAGAAGTACTGCAGCAGGCTGCTGCATACACAAGTAGGTATACACAACCAAAAATTCGCATATACCATACCAAAGGCAACATACAGGTGTACATGCATATGTATGTATGTATGTATATGTGTCAGTGGCATGAATAGAATGTACATGAAATCAAGGTCAATGCACATACATACATGAATGACATGTAATAATATGTTAAAAAAATCTAATATGATAGAATATTGACTATAGCAGGTTAGGCACATTGATGTGAAAAAAAAACAGTGGGTAACACACAATTAGAATGAGAACAAGGATGTATTGCAAGAATTAGCCAGAAGCTTGTGTGCAAATTTCCCACATTGTAAAATTCCCATACATTTGGCACATGTTCACTGTCTCAAATTAACAACTCGCAATGGACAGTATGTTTGACAAAGGCATACCTGCAATAAATACTAGAGGCCTATTAAAGTGGTAGGGAGGTGGACAACCTTGGAACACATCATGGTAAAAACAGGACCTGGTAAGGTGACATAATGCAAATGCACATGTAAAGCACACACGGTGCTGTAGAAGACACACAAACATCCATTTAAGAAAATGGAAAATGTATGTTAAATGGACAAATGGACTGCTGATGTCCACAAAACTGGACATGTATAAAATACACATATACAGTAATGTGTAATCATGTCACATTTACATGCATAAGTAAGTAAGTTAAAAATTTCATTCACATACACATATACTGCCATGCAAATGTCAAATAAAGATACACTTGTGTATGTCAACCACACTGCACGTTATGGAGCAGGGGACACCCTTGTCAGCATCATTACAGCATATTTGCAGTTCATCACTGAGTGTTCACTTGTCAAAGCTACGTATCTGTGTCAGTATGTATCTATGTGCACATATACATAGAATCATTATGTATATAACTATTTATGGAAGATGCACACCAATGCACCACATCATGGGTGTTGAAATGCTACATAAAACAAACATGCTGTAATGTATTGTAAAAGACTGTGTAATCTGTAACATTGTGTACAGATTAATGTTACCACACTCTTTGATGCAGTCAGATAAGGAATGCACATGACAGGATATCCCTGTATCTGATCCCACACAGCATCATCAGTATTGCCAAACCACCACATCATGAGAGTGGGACATCATGACAATGGTCAGACAAAACCATGTCGAATGACATGTCTGTATGTTGCACTTACCTGATATGGCAAAATAAGGCATCCAAGTCATATGACACTGTTAGTGTTGGACAATGGACAGCATATGTTGTCTGTCAGTTCTCCCAGTAAGACAAATATTTACAGGCTGCCTGTTGTAGCACTATCAACAGGTTAAGTGCCACAATGCATGGACAGTTAAATGTGTGAGGCAGTGCAATGTATTAATATGTGTATGTGTAATATGTGTCATGCACACACTGAAACCACAGTAAATGTTGCATGATAAATAACACACAAGTATGACAGATACATGGTATGCATACAGAAGAGTGCATATACAGTCCAATTGATTACATGTCAATCACAATGTTGGCAGCAGAACACAAGTGGAGCACACAGACAATACCTACTGACTGGATGGACCAGGCTGATGTCTCAGACTCCCAAATAATCTCATGAGCTATCATCCTGAATGAATCCCACATAACCTGTGCCATCTCATTGAAGAAGGCCCCAATCATGTCCCTCATATGTGGTTGGAACCCTGATTTTCTCCCCAAAACTGTCTATATCATGGTCATGGAGACACCTCCTCTGGGGTGCAGGCAGGATGGCTTGAGCAGGTGGCAGGTTCAGGATCCTCATTGTTATTGTCATCATCTTCTTTGGATGATTCAGGCAGCAGCCTCACACATGCATGCCATCATCTTTGGATTGGTGAATGCCTTTTGGGTGCCATGCCCTGTAAAGATTAATTGCAAAATACAAAAGAAAATAAACCAATGTCTGTCAAACAGAACAATCCCACAAAAAACAGAGCACAACACAATATTTTTATTATGACAATTTACACAGGGAATGAGACACAGCCATTATGGACAGAGTAAGCCATGGCTTGATATGTCATACTCCTAAAAAGGACAACAATATTCTTTCCTGGTCAATTCTATATGCTTAAACACACAAACGCACACACATGTCATTAGCACTGTAAACATGTATGAATAGTTAACAAACATATTTTTACTGTCTGCATTTAATGTATATGTATATCAGCGGACACAACAAACCAATGTATAAATTATGAGAAAGGTATCAGAGACTTTTGGGACAATAGACACAATATATGACAACCTTCTGAGACAGGCGGCATGATATTTGGCTGAAAATACATCAATATGATGAGCACAACACTAAAAACAATGTGATATGTTCAATCAAAACAACTGAACGCGTATCATAATGTAATACATCTGTTAATAATAGTATTGCATGTGTACAACTGTATGCATTCTCTTCTGAAACACTCAGTACTCAGAAGGCTTACAAATCAAATATATTTTGGAACATGATTGCTGATTATGACCTATAGCTATCAAATATGTACCAATTAAAAATTCAGTCAACTGAGGCTATACCAGTGTTAAAAAAAGAGAGAGAATTTCGAGACATAAACAATACCAATGTTGACCTACAGGGTGTGCCCATTATGATCTGCTGCTATAAAATGGGTACCTGCTCAAAAGTCAGTCATCCTAGGCTATAACAGTGTTTTTACTAACACACACATGGTGGGTGAGGCAGGTGCAATACCCAAGTTGAACTGAAGGCCATGCCACAATGTCTGCAAACAGCTGTCCTAACATTGTCACTGCAGACTATGTAAAACAGATCAAACATCAGACAACATAGCCAAACATACAAATGTACAAAACATGTTTCATAAACAATGGTTATAACATTTACACTCATATATAAACCACTCACCGTATAACCTGTGTGTCAGATACACACAACAAACTGTTGTTTGTGTGATGGATATAGTTATAAAAAATGTGTGCTGACAAGATGGATCAAAAATACAAAACACTTCAACACTATAAGTTTTATACACAGTTGTAATGACAACTACAATTTATTTATTATTTACTTATTTTATTTTACATTTGTTGACCGGGAGTAATCCAGCTGACAAGAAATTGTCCCTTTTCAGTGGAGGCCCAGGGAGAAAAGCTCCAGAGAACAATTATAAACTTCTACAATATATTAATTAAGCAATACAGTAAGGACAAATACGGAGGGAAAAGTAAAAAAAAAACAGATATTACAGAGATATTTTGCTGGAATTTACTCATTTGAACAGTTATCAAATATTTACTAATCAATAGAAATGTCGTTGCTGTATGAAAACGGACATTCAATAATCCATGTATTTTTCAGAGATAGGATGCTATAGCTCAGAGTTATGAAAAACATATGTAAGGAACAGAAGATGAAGTTAAAATATGTAGGAGTCCGAGGTTTGCCAGAGTTCAGGTAGACAGCAGAGTAGGAATAGAAGTTCTGAGAGGTATAGTAGTAAAAATTTGAGAGGGACAGTCAGACAACAGTTCATGGTGGATGAGTACAGTGGCAGGACTTGAGTGTTTTTAGGTGATCTTTGGCAGCTACTTTGAATTGTTTTGATTTATTTATTAATCTTATTTGAAGTGGAAGCTTATTCCATGCTACTGTAGGATTGTAGCTATATAGGTTGCTTCCCATTTTTGTCCTAGGTTTATAGATAAATAGCAAGCCCTGTTCTGAGCTACGGAGTGTTCTCATTGGAGAATAGTTAGATAAGAGGGATGATAGGTTAGGGCAGTAACCAGGTTGATATAAGATAGAGTGTATAATCTGAAACTGAGAGAGCAGAAGCAGGTTAGGTAGTTCCAGCCAGTTTAAGTGTTTAAGTGAGACTCAGTGATGAGTTTTATAAGTATGTTGGGCAGAGAATTTGGTTACTTTATTATAGGCTGAGTTTAGTTTTGCTAGAAGTGAAGTGTTAAGATTTGTGAATATTTGGGGACCATAATAGTAGACTGGGTAGGAGATAAGTGTGAGAGAGGGTTACTTTGGCTTTGGAAGTGAGGAACTTTCTATTTCTGTATAGGAGACCTAATTTCTGATGGGTTCTCCTGATGCAATTATTTATGTGCAAGTCAAATTTAAGTTGATAATCTATAGTGACACCTAGGAGCTTGGAGCTAGTTTCAGGTACTATTTGAGTGTTATTAAGAGACAGTGTGACCTGCGGTGGTGGTGCTGCGGTAGCGTTGTCGCCTCACAGTAAAACGCTGTCCGGTTCAATTCTCAGCTAGAGCGTCTTCTGTGTGGAGATATGCGTGAATGGGCGTACCTTCATTGAAGGTTGTGTGTCAGGGCTGGTAACTTGGCACGTAAAAATCAACTACCAATCATTAGCGGACCGGAGTTCCACTGCGGCGACCCCTAACCGGGAAAAGCCGAAAGACACATTATATACAAGAGACAGTATAGTAAAAGTAGATTTGAGATGGGTAAGAATTTTTGGGAGAAAGAATAGAAGTTTGGTTTTGTTAGGATTTTGAATTAGTTGGTTGTTAGTGAGCCAGGTCTCAGCTCATGTAAAGGCAGCTTGAGTAGTGGTAATGAGACCAGAGGGAGAGTCTGAGATGATAATCACAGTAGAATCATCTGCGTATTGAACAAGAGATGACTGAGGACAAGAGGTATAAAGTAGATTGGTAAAGATATTAAATAGCAGTGGATGCAGTATGGATCCTTAGGGAACTCCCATTTTTACGGGGAGGGGAGGAGAGAGTGCAGAGAGCCTTTTCAGTGATTGCAATCTATCTAGGAGATAGCTAGAGAACCGAGTGACAGTTGCAGCAGAGAAATTAAGATTAGTCAGCTTTGAAAGAAGAAGAGGGTGGGAGACAGTGTCAAAGGCTTTATATAGATCTAGAAATAAACAGGAAATAAGTTTATTTTTATTACGAGGCAAAGAAATAGTGTTGGTAAATGAGATTAGGGCATTACTAATACTGTGCTTTGGGCAGACGCCATGCTGAGTGGGAGTAAGTAGATTTTCCTGTAAGAGATATTGTAGAGTTTCCTTGTGTATATATTTCTCAAGTAGGTTTGAGAGGGGTGACAAGATAGCTATAGGTCTAAAGTTAGAGATTTCTTGGGAATTTCCTCCTTTGTGGATAGGAAGTGTATAGAATTCTTTTCAGATAGTTGGAACATAAGACTCAGAGATGGAGCGGTTAATCAAGATAGATACAGGTAGAGCAATGGTATTGGCTGCTAGCTGGAGGAAGTAAGAAGGAATGTTATCAGCAGAAGTAGAGCAAGGTTTTAGTTTGGTGAGTAGAGATTTGATATAGTTAGTAGATACAGGCTTTAGAGAGAATAGTTTGGATGGATCTGAACCAGAAGATAGGGCATAGTGGTTTGGATCACTCACAGGGGAGGAGTAAGTATTAATCATTTTTGTTACAGTGTCAATAAAGAAGGTGTTAAAGTTAGTGGCAATGTCTTCAGGTGTTTTATTCGGGTCGGGGTTGGGACTAGAAGGGTTTCCAGGATTTGCTGATTTTACTTATCTTACTGATGCATGATGGTTATTTCTGCATTCTAATCAATAAATGTATTTTTTGAAAATTATAGGCCTGAAAACAGTGAAATATGCATCTCAGTTTATAATGTATGTGAAATATTCACCATGCCTTTTTCTCCCTCATCTTCTGTTCAAGCCTGTATATTCGCTCAATGCACATTGTTCTGTTCTGAATGTAGTCCTCATTGTCTGAAATAAAGAAAGAAAATATTTAAAATGATTAATTACTGCCTACCTTGACCTGGCCAATGCATTTGACACAATACCCCACTTAGGCATTGTTGAAAAACTCAAGAGGTTAGGTACAAACCCATATATCATCCGGTGGATAGCCAACTGGCTCACAGACTGGACCCAGGAAGTGTGAATTGGTGAGTCCACCTCTACAAAGAGGCCAGTCACAAGTGGAGTCCCTCAGGGATCAGTCCTTGGAATGCTCTTTTTTGGCATTTAGTTCTCAGAAGTCAAGGCCAGTGTCAGTGGTCTCTAGCTGACTAAATTTGCAGATGATTGCAAATTAGGAGCTGTCATTGAGTCTCACACTGACACAAATGTTCTTCAGTAGTGGCTGACACAGACTATCAACTGGTGTCAGAGTCATGGACTAAAACTAAATGCCAAGAAATACATAATAGTATCCTTTGGGAAGTCATCCATCCCTGGTAACTATCATATTGACAACACATCCCTTAGAGTTGACCCAGTAATCAGGGACTTAGAGACACACATAGATAGTAATCTAGCCTTTGATTATCACGTGTTTACAGTGGGGAGGAAATCATTCTATGTTGCACAACTTATAAACAAAGGTATGGCATCTAAGTCCAAGGAAGACATTGTTCCACTGTATTTGGCATTTATCAGACCTATCCTTGAGTACAATGTCCCCTTTGGTATTTACCTAACTGGGCATATCCAACAACTAGAACGTCCACAGAGGTTCCTCACTAAAAGAATACAAGGCATAAGTAATATGTCCTATGCAGACCACTTCATGGCCCTCTCCCTGTATTCTGTCCCCTACAGGCTTTAGAGGGGAGATCTATGCCTGCCATACAGGGCATTTATCAGACCCCACTCTGATGGACCTCTGCATATCCACAAAACAAACAGTGTCAGAATTACCCATTCTAAAGACTTAAACCTTGCCTTTGATATAAATAGGACCTGCTGGAGAGATAGTTATGTTTCCCAGAGATTACCCCATTTATGGATTGGGCTCCTTATCCATGTGAAGCAGAGTTCGCCCCTAATTCAATTCAAGTGCAACTTGGACAATTGGATGGGAAACCAGAAATTCATCCCTGGTTTGGCACCTATGTCTCTAATGCAAACAGGTAACCTGTAAATGGTTCATCTCCCAGGCCCATGCTTACACTTATCGAGGGTATCAGAAGTTGTCAGAGATTTGGGATGCATGGCTAGGCTTAAAAAGGCCCTTATGGTCATTAGCCTAGTAGTCACCTATAATCTATGAACCTATGAACCTATTAAATGATAAGGATAAACTTTTCATAGCACACTCTGTAGACTGCAATTCTGAAGAACCTCAGTTTAGTGCAACACTCAATTGACATTGTAAGATTCAGGTGTTAACATTTTTGAGTACATGAAATTCAAACCTGCAGATACAATGTACCTCTAAACTCCAAATGTGAGACCTGCTTGACTACATAACACAAATTAACCATAAATAGTTGTTTTCCAGGCATTGAAAAGAGTTAATATTATGACCTCATCCTGATGGGGGATGGTATACTAAGAACGATCTTGGCTTAGGACTGCAACTATGAACATGTGCTGCTTATGTAGCTAAACTGTTTTCAAATTACGTTCATGTCAGCACAGTGTTCACAGAAATTAACAATAATTGAGATAATCCATTCCTCATACAGTGTGACAGTGTCTTGTTACATTCAGCTTGTGTGAACAGAACTATACATGTTGCTGCACATTATGGACACAGAAGGGTATTTGTGAGGACCATTATTTCTTGAAATTGCACATAACTGGTTAAAAGACAAACATCTTCCCTGCCCTTCATTTCAAGTTTTAATGGGCCCATTACAGTCCCTCAAAATTACATTTTGGGTTTGTTCTACAATTGACTTCAGTATTTCTTGACAAAACAGTGCTTCACAGCATTTTAAACAGAATACAATATTAACTTACTAAATTCCTTAGACATATAACAGGATTTATCGAGATGTACTGGCCCTGATTTTAAATAGCTGATGTTAATGGAATGTTACGGATTACGGATATATATCTGTAGTAATTTGATGAATAACTGAATTATTCACAACTCTCAAATTATAAATTAATATCAATAAGTGTGAAATGCTTTCCTAAAAGAATGCTATGGGTATATGACATCAGTATAACAGTGTATGATATATATGTCCCCTTTCAAGACTTGAACACAGACCACACAAAATGTAGACATGCTGGCCTGTGCTCTCACAGGTTGAGCTAAAACTCAGCACATACTATTACACAAACAGGTACTACTCTTTAAACCATTGTTCAACAACTGATGTTGTTAGGCTGTTACGGATTACGGCATTACTCCTAGAAAAATGAGATCAGTGAATTGTTACCATGCACAACATAAAACATAATATAAATTATTGCAATATGATTTTTAAAAACATTTTGTGGTTGAAGTTAACCAATGTAGCTTGTTTACTTATGTGGTTTTGAACCCACAACATGCCAAAATGTAGACATACTAATTGTTTTACAGGGCAATTTAAATTGTACTAAGCTTTCATTGTAAGCAACAGTTACTGCAGCTGTTTATTAGAAGTCCTGCAATGAACATCAGAATATGGAAAATGTATATAATTTTGACACTTCTCATAGCGAGGACCTAACAGCTATCAACACTATATTCAACCAATGTTACAGCCATTACTTTGTACATTAATTAAATGTATATGTGTACTTGTGTAGGAAGAATGATGGAAGTAAATTATATACATGCATGTCTTCCACCTTTTAATAGTCTAATAGGTGATGCATTGAGACTATAACGGAAAACCACAAAATGTGCAGTCATGCATGGCTTAGGCATTATAGGTGTCTGTGATGCAGGAGGATAGTGGCTATGCAAAATTATGTAGTTTGATGTAGTAAAACATATGTATATCTTCAAAGGACTACTTTTGGTTATTATTTAGTTAATAAAATAAAATAACCACATGGGACTCAAACACACAGTCAAGAGGTTAATAATTACAGAGTCTACTGAATTATCCCCACAAGCTAATTCACACAGTGACTAAAATGTGCTTATAACAAAACGTATATGATATACATAGGTCAAATAAACATTGGTAGAATCTGTAGGAATACTAAGGAATACGTAAAATATTATGTACTGTAGGGATCTATGGGCTGCCTTCGCACCTTGTCGACCCTCTTTCAAAGCTCAGCTGCATCCCTCTGATGTACTTCATCATAATGGTGAAGAACCTGCACTCCAGTGCAGAAGATCTCCGTCATATGTCAGAAGTCTTTCATGATCTGGTTCCACACAGTGATCATAGCAAAGTTCCTGGACCTGGCTTTTATCCTCTGCTCCAGTCCAGCATAGACTGTCCATACCTGGGTCATCTCCTCCTCAGTCCAGTTGGGTGCATGGACATGTTACAGCCTCCTTGAAGTCACCATCATTATTAGCAGCAGTTCTTTTAAATCTTAAAAATGAAACACAGAGAAATGCTCATGAGGTATCACTCAGTTTGCAGTTACCAATGTAAGTAAATGTATAAAAATCAATATTTGAAAGTGGTGTCAATATCATGTTCTAGGATTATTGGAGGATAATGGGAATGAGCTATACACGGTGCTGTTTATCAATAACTATTGTGTGTTTACTCAAGAAACCTTTTTTTTCAGAGCATAATGGCTTTTGATGATGTGTGCGAATGGGATTCAAAAAACTTGAATTTTAATTAACCTCATTAATTATGTATGGTGCAAATAAATACATACATACAGACATGCAAATATTTCAAGCATGGGAATTAATGCCCTTCTACCCTGCCAATATTCCAAAACACATGTTCCCATAATGTGTCCAAGGTGTTCTTGAAAATATCTAAACTGACGTTTGCTTCAATATAACTTGGTAGTCTGTTCCATGGATCAGCTGCACACCTAGGTCCTTAAATGGATCTAAAGTTTCAATCACTTTGTGCAGTATTTAATATTCACCTTTCAATTTATGTCTCCCAAATCTCATATCATTCATTTTTGATGCATTTATCAGCATATTATTCTCATATGCCCAAATGGTCAATTTAGTCAGGTTACTTTGCAGACATGCCTTATCTGCAATACATGTAATCAACTTATCAAATTTCAGGTCATCTGCATTTAGACTGTAGAACACCTCAGATGAAAAAGTTAGGTGATAAAGATACAACAAGTAAGGGCCTAGGACAGTGCCTTGTGGGACACCCTGACTGTAGCCAGGAATTTCACCTGTCCAGTTGCTGTATGATACTGGCCATGTCCTATTTGTAAGTCATGCAGCTATCCATCTTATCAAGAGTACATTGGTATCTAGTTGTTCTAATTTACTGAGCAGTGTTTCATGTATGACCCTGTCAAATGCCGAAGTTAAGTATATATAAATTACATTACAGCACAGTTTTTCATTCAAAGCAGTTATTTTATTGTTATAGAACTTCATGTTATAGGTGTAATAGATCTATTTTCAACATATGAATGCAGATATACAGTTTCAAGTCCCAGCCTATCCAGTTCTGACAATAAGTTATCCAATATTACCTTCTACATTATTTTTCCAGAACATGAAAGTAGAGTATCTGTAATCTGTTGTGTCTGAGAATAAGTTTTAGACTCCACACAGTTTATCAATTTGTATGTCTTTATTCCTTCCACAGCTTATGTATCTATAAAAAGGTTTCCTATTATGCTCAGTACTTTTATATACGTTTTCTTCATTTTTTTTTTCTTGATCTTTTCACAAAGCATGCTTAATTTGTTTGTCCAGCTTGGTTACTTAAATTTTCAAAGTTGCAGCTCAACCTCTCATCAGTTTCTTATATTGTTTTATCTCTCACCTTAATCAGGTATCTTATTCTTATGGAAATATATCCTCTGTCTTTGTAAGCCTAGATGCTGATGTTAAACATTTTTTTTTATTTTTTGCACTCAATATCTCTTTCAAAACTTTCCACATTCCATCTGTATTTTTTCTACTGAACAGATCGCTCCAGTTAGTTTTACATAGTGACAGTTTTGCTTCCATATATTCTGTAATTAATCTTTTGTGTACTGATTTAGATTTCAGTTTGGCAGAATCATCTAGCAATAGATTAACCTTTATAACTCCATGATCACTGCACATCAGTGGTGGTAAAACATGACATGAAGTAACAGTAATTTCTTTAGGAAGACAAACAATGTATAGTATGCTCCAGTCCCCGGTAATTGGTTTTACAATTTGAAGCAATTGTTGTGCCTGAAACATACATTGCGAATAATTTCCTTATTAATGTTAGTTAATCCAATCTGTTTCTGGAAAATTTAAGTCCACAACTAATATTATCCTTCCCTCCTGTGTTGCATGCAAGAAATCTATGAATTCCTCTAGGTCATTAGTGCTTGACTTTGGTGGTCTATACACTCCAACAATTGATATATGTTCCAGGGTTGTCTTTATTGTCACAGTAACACAATGTATAGTACTGGTGTTACAAGTGAACATGTAATAATCACAGGCTGTGTGCTCACAAGCCTGCATACCTCCTAATCTCTTAGAGCAAGAAATCTGGATGAAGCCATAAAAAATGGGAGGAAAAAGACCTAAAAATAAGTACAATTTTTAAATATTGCTATTATAAATTTAGAAAGTTGATACAATGAAAGGTTTTGCATTAGCTTGAATTTTCTGATGGGTATGCAGTCTGAAACTCAAATGTTAGTCATTATTTTCTGAATTCAATCCTAAATAATTAGCCAGTGATTTGCCAGAAAATGAAAATTTTATGAGGAACAGACAAACATATAAGGCAAAAATCTAGACATTCTGCAAAAATCTAGACAGTTGAGATCTATGAACAAGGTGCATTTTGATTCTATGAGTCTGAGTGAGAGGTACATTTCAAAAGGTACATGTTTAAAGTCATATTTAATATGTTTTACAGACGTAGTCATGAGTTCCAGGAGTGATGTTGTCTAGAAATGTATGCATACATGTGTATGGTGGCATGATTCTGCTGTCTTTAGAACTGTATTCAGTATATACGTAATGTCAGGGGTTCTAATCACTGTCATGAAGTGTACAGATATTGCAAGTTATTTGTTGTTTTTATAAATGTTGTATGACACCAAGTTATGTTGTTTTTACAAATGTATGTTGCCATTGTTGACACTTTTCACATGTAATGTAATTATTTCTCACAAATAGTGTTATACAGATGTTTGCTTTGCATCAAAATACATAGTGTTTATTTTGACATATGCTGTTCATTAACTCGGATGCATAAATGTGCTCATCCATGAGTCATATCATGTGTGTATCAATGTTTTCCATAAAGCACACTGTCCTGGGGATGACAACTTTTGCTCCCCAGGAAAATGACATCATCACTGATGCTCTTCACCAACATGGAAGGAGACTCCTAGGCCATTCAGGGTATACTGTGTGGAGAAATTAAATATGGACAGACCTCAGCAACATGATCAATGCCATTGGAGACCACAACCAATCCTGTGAGGCCTGTAGACATTATTGCTTGGACATGATTCTTTGTGCAGCCAACAGAGTCACACGTTATGAGAGGTCAAGGGATGCCACCAGTGGTGGACAACCACTGATACCCCCAATCACATCATGGTTTGTTTGGCCTCACTGCATAGATCAAGAGGGGAATGATGAATTCCTGCTGGTAGGATTGAAGTGGGGGTTCCAGGACGGACATGTATGCATCCATATTCAGTACAGGGTGAATATTTTGACACTCACTGAATATTGCTTAAGCATGGACATTCATTTACTCCTGCATTTGATTTACAGCAGCAGAGTTGAGCCATGAATAAACTTCCACACAAAGTGAAATGTTGAACGTAAGTCTAATTATATGTATTGGTAGATCTGAGTTACAGACAGAGCAGTGCAAACTGCAGTTGTAAGGTTTATTGCATTAATATTCTCAGGACCATCTACTTTGGGCCTACTGCAGGGAAAAAGCATGTGCGTGTCTCTATATTGTTACTCTGCACACTGCCTTGTTGGTGCCTGCACCTCATATAATGACACTGCTGTTTACTGTTATATTGCTGTTTCCATAACCTTGAATACTACAGGTACATCCAGTGGAGGGGCAAGCAATGCATTTTCAAGTGAAGAAAGACCAGGTATCTTACAGTGACATTGTCAAAACTTTCAACTATATTTAGCAGACATAATGACTGAAATCTTTCTCAATATTTGTCAATACAGGTATTTCTGGTGTACAGTAGCAAAGTATATCACTTGAGTATTTGCAACCTATAGTACTGTGTTGTATATGTGACATTGTCAGTATTAGTTTTGAGAACTACTTGAGTGTTCTGCCTTTCTGTTTACTTTCTCACAGCAGGATCCACAGTACAAACCACAACCTCTACACAACCAGGAGTCCTCAAGTCCCCATATGAGTGATGTGTATATATCACACATTTAGTCTTTTTTAATTGTGTTCACCTGGTACATGTTATGAATGATGTGATCCGTAATGTCTTTTTTCCCTGCACTAGCTAAAGTACAGTGGCTCACCAACATTCCATAAGTGTTTGCCAGGTGTATTGCTATGTTTTTATGCAGCAGCACATATGTCATGTATTTAGGACATGTTAATAGATTATGTATTTATGGTATGTACATTCTGTGAAACATACATGTACAGTAGATTGCAAGTGAAGTCATTGGTATTTGTAACATTGCAGTGAAATATATAGGCCAATTGTGTTTTATGTTCATCACGTGCTGTAGGCACATTGTCCTGGTCTGTTTCTTTGTATTGGGTAGCACATCAACTGTCTTTATCATACAGCAGCCCATCCAGTGGTCATGATGTTTTTCATGATGTGTTTTGGCATGGTGGTATGGCACAGAGGACATTGAGTGTTTTAGATTGTCAATTCAGGAAGTTGACATGGATGTTGCACCAGATGTATCCTCAGATGTGGAGGCCCATTTGTCAACAGACTCAAAGGGTGATGACACAGTGAATGTAAAACAGGGTGAGGGCATTGATTAACATACACAGTTGTGAGCACTGCTTCTGGTGGATCCACACAACAAGCAGGCACAGGTCATGGCTGTAGACATAGGCAAGCAGATGTTGGACATGGCCAAGTGTCAGAGAGTGTTCACCTCCTGCTGCAGGTAAATAAACTGGCACAGCTACATCATCATTCAGGCTTCCATGCATTTACCCATGCTACAGGTAGTGTGGCACACCAGCTATGTGTCAGGCATGAAGGACAAGAGCGCAGCCATGGTGATGTTATGTCTGCATTGGCTGCTCAGAATGAGAGTCTGAGCTGTTGCGCAAACCTGGCCTCTACAGTAATGCAGCAGTGTCGCACTACTAACAAGAGTCTCTATTCCATGACTGTGCATAGACGATTGCAATTTGTGAGAGGCAGGCCGCCTATCTGCAGAAACACCATTGGCCATAGAGAACCCATGTCCATGGTACAACCTGCATAGATGTCAAATGCTGGTACATCTGCTGAGCCCTTGCCAGTTACAAGGCCTTCAACCCAAAGTCATCCTCCTTCATCTGAACATGGTGCCATACCCCCTTCCATCTCCTCTGTAGAGCAGACAGGGCAGGATGTGTCTGTATGTGGTCTTGGCAGGGTGAACTGTGTTGTGTGATGTCAATGAGACTGTCCAAGACTGTCTTAGAGTGTGTCCAACAGTGTAGTGCACATAGTTGACTCATATTATTTCAATAACACTATGGTGCGATATGTGTTTTTGAGATAAAAATGTCAGTATGATGTCGTGTGTGATTTCTCTCTTTTTGTGTTATGATATTGTACAGATATGTAGATGTAGCACTGATGTGTATCCCTTATATTTGAATATACATTGATAAAACAGAATAAGTGTGCATGCATATCTGTGTTGGCTGTGCCCTGAGTTGATGTTTTTATTTTTGACACATTTGCATATGTTCATTTGGAATAGGTTAGGCTCATGTTATGTATGATGCTCAGTGTGTACACTTAGTGGGGACTTACCATTAGATTCAGTGTGTATTGCTGTTGTGGGGCAACACCTGAGCATCAATGTTTAATCCATGTACTCATGTACATGTGGCTTGTCATGACTTAAATGCCTGAGTCAGACACTGCCATGTAGCCTGGGCCTGCACATGTGGGTGCACCCTATGTTGCCTACGCCTGTGACGTCTGTCCCCTATGTCTTCCTGCTCCTCCTCCAATACCTGTGGGATGTCCTCTTCAGATATTTATGTTTTTTGGAGTAGTTCACCCACACCTGCAGCTGAAAGACCACCATGTGCTTGGATTAGCTTGTTATGCAGCATAGCACACACCGTTATCATCTGTGCTGTCTTCTCAGGTTTATAATGCAGTGCACACCCGAATGTGTCCACACATCTGAACTTAGCTTTCAGTACATGAACACATGTTCTGGGGTGTTTCTGGTTATTGGGTGTGCTCTACTATAGGCCTCCTGTGCAGGGTTGGATGGATCACAATATGAGGTCATTAGCCACAGTTCAAGAGGATAATCACAGTCAACTGTTTGGGGAATAAAAACACTTTTTTTCAGACTGGATATTGTTGACAGGGGGATCCTTCAGTTACATCCTAACTGTGTTCCTGTATTTACCCAGAAGCAATCCCTCCAGAATTTCGTCTTGCTGGAATGCAGTCCTGATACCACTTTCCCTCCAGATTGCAGAATCCAGGGTGTGTTTCCATGATATTTGTTATGCTGCCATGTGCTGCACACACAGCTTGGCAGTTGATGGATGGCCTTCTCTTTCAGTTTATGCATCAGTCTGCTTCTGGATGTACTGGTGTCTTGATAGGTATGTGTGTATAATCTACTACATCAAGGCAGGTGTCAAGTTTGCAATGTTGTAGAACTGGTACATTACAGTTCTCCACTCCATGGGTGTGGTTGGGAAGTGTAGATAGTCATCCACCTTGCTGCATATTGGTGCCAGGAATTTGGTCAGAATGCGACTGGCAGCTGTCTATGACACTCCCACAGTATCTCCCATGTGTCTCTGGAATGTCCCAGATGCAAGTATACTCAGGCTGAGACACAATTTAGTTTCAAAGGGGTTGGGGTTTCCTTGCTGGGTCTACACAGACATTTGTGGGACACACATGTTACAGACAGTTTGAACTATTTGTCTGTCTAGACAGTTTCTGTCAGCTATTTACTGGTCTGAAAACTGGTTTAGTTGCAGCCTTGCTCTGACACTAGCTGGCTTCCTTCTAGCATGCAGAGACACATCTTCATTTATGGCTTGTGTCACTGCTGCTTGCTGCAGTCTATTAACAGCAGGTTGGTTTGTTATATTTATTTTTTTCAGTTTTGCTACAGATTGCAGTAATTCATAGTATTCATGTGAAATCCTTGGGGTCTGTAATGTATACGCCAAAATTTTCGGAAGTGGAGTCAACACAGACATTTGTCACATTTGAGTTGCTTTGTGTGTGCATGATGTGTTTTGGAATCACACTGGTGTGTGCAAAATCCCTAATTATCCTGTGTTGAATACTTAGGGCAGGATTCACTAAGCCTCCGTGTAAGAGTTATAACTCATACACGGAGGCTGCAGTTAAATGGAGTGATGTCAGCATGCTTTGCATATTCATGAGAGCATGCTGAATCACACCTAAGGCTAACACGGTCCATGTAAGAAATTAGGGGGCGTGTCCGTAGGCCGAGCCCTGTAAGCGGACACCCCCCCAGAAGAGTAAAAGTGCCCAAAGTAAACACCTACGACATAGTCCATGGAAATGTGAATAAACACAACACAACACATGCCCCCACAGACTACGAACATAAAATGTACAAATGAACATCTCATAATTTTTTTTAAAATTGTAAAGATGTTTAACCATGAGTGCGCTCGTTTGCGCGGGCATGCCCGTAGCGCAGCTACAGTTAGCAGTCAGTGGGAAAGCATATAAGAACTAAATATGCAAAGTAAGCCAAGAAGCAATAGCGTAGTGGTAGAGATGTTGGCTGAAGAGCAGGCATTCATGGTTCGAGCCCCCACAACACCAATTTTTATTTTTAGCAAAATAAGCATGAAACAAGTCCCTGACAAATATGTACACACAAAATCACATTTTATGTAAAATGTAATGAAATAGCCCATTTGTATTGAAGAAATGTGAGGTAACAAAACAATAAAAAATGCCAGATGTGCCCATAGCTGAGCTACAGTTTAACAGGGTGAGTGCATCTGCCCGTAGGTGAGCAGTGGTTTAACTGGTGCAAAATGAGTGCCCGTAGCTGAGCAGTGGTTTAACATGCTAAATCTATGTGCCCCTAACTGAGCTGAGCATAATATGTGTGCTGATAGCCAAGGCTTAAACCAGCGTACCCCGTTTGCGCGGAGCTGCGCAACGCGCAAACAAGCTAACTGACGGGCAACCTTGAGCAAGCCATATCAAAACTGCCTTTACACAGACACACCCCTCAGCTTGTCTAGACAGTCATAAAAAATAAAAAGTAGTGGCCAGGTTCGAACCCACAATACTATACACCATAGTCAAGGTACTGAACCACTAAGCCATGACAGTAGTACCTATAAATGCAATAATAGCTAATATATAGGAATGAATAAAAACTGGAGCATGACAATGCAGGTTTAGTGAAGTTGATACAATTCCAAATTGGCCAATCAAAGATATGTGTGGGAAATACGGACTATATAAGCCCCATAGGCGGGAATACACAGCATAAATGATTGTAGAACTGACTTGCAGCCAGAATGACAAGAGTAGGTGAGGGTAGTTGCTTTTGAGCACAGAGGTGGGGCGTTGAGGAGTCCAGGTACATGGTCTGGCTCCTAGTCCACAATCATGAGGCCCAACTCATGCAGGGCCAGGTCCTGTGGGGAGCATATAGGGCTGAGGCATGGGACCGGTTGGTTCATGATCTCACCAGTGCCACAGGGATTCCAAGGACTGGTGAGCAGGTCCGTCACCACCATGCGGACCTGAAGAGACGCAAGCAGGACCAATCGAACCTTTGGATCCAGGAGGCCCGACAAATGCCCAACGCCCCACTACTGAGTAAGTTACATTTAATTATGTATGTAAGAAATTAAACTAGCTCATATTATGGAGATGTGTATTCCAATATTACTTCATTTATATTACAGCTGCAGGTGTCCGTTCTACGAACCGCAGAGCCTATGGCGATAGGCTGGTGCGGTTGTGCCACCAGGCAGGTCAGTAATCCACTACCAGTAACTGTAAAAAAATATAAAAGTATGACAGTCAGCAAAAGAGTGCAGTGTAGTCACTAAGGAATAAAATGTGCAAGTAACAGTGTGAAAGTGTTTGCAAGTATTGCTTGATTACAAAAGTGTGTTGCAGTCTGTAATCCAAACAGAAAAATGAAAATGTCTGGCATAAATTCTGAAATAAAGATACCCCACCTGTAAGAAAATAGTACACAACCTGCAGCAGGCTGAAAAGTATAGCTGCAGAAGATGATGAAATCACATGTGTGAAATATATCCCTGTTGAAATACTGAAACATGACAGAAGTGAGACTGCTGGAAAGGATTGTAATAACTACAGGTAAAACACGTCAATAAAGCCTAGAAGTAAGTACCATCCTGAATAGTAAAATGAAAACAAGTGAGAGAGTATGAGAAAGTGTCATGAATCCAGCAATACAGTAGTAATAACCCCTGAATAAAGTATACTGCAGTCAGTACAGAATGAAATGCATGTGAGAATCAAAACCAAACAGTGACATCTGTTCAAAGTGTTGCTGCATCTGGAATGTGTATCCCAAAATCTGGATATGTTGCTCTCAGTCTGCAATATGCAGATAGTATGATTGTCTGATATACCAAACATCCACACCTGTCTATAGCTATATAAAGCAAATGTAGCAGGATGATGTAGCTGAACAAAGCTAGATATGAATGTGTATGAAGAACAATAAAATGTATATTGATATTGCAGTAACAGTCCTATCACCAAGCTGAAGTAGTTATCATATAGGAAACTGTAGTCAGAACAGTAGTGTGTATATATGTGCAGCTATTAGAAATGTACAGCATATGTATTGGTATTCGAAGGTGTTAATATTATTTTCTTCACCCCACCCTATAACCACATATAACCCATTCCACGTGAAAATGGTATGTGCAATCACAATTAACACTCCTGGACATTTGTCCTGTTGGGTCATCTATATTTGCATGTCCATTGATGCATCTGCCCTGTTCATACATCCAAACCTGATGGCCTGTTGCCATCAATCAACCCTGCATGTTGTTGGACTGTGTATTGCTGTTCAAATTATGCATGTGTTATGCTTGCTGTTCAATGGTGTGAATATCTGGGTGTTTGGTTAATGGGAATACTAATGCATGCTGTTACAACTAATTGTGAATGGTATTATATGTCACTAACCCAAACTGTCATGACATAATGCAAAACATAGGATGACAGGGAAGGCGGGTTCCAGCGGACCCACCTCTCCCACCTCAGCTGGCGAGTGCACCTGGCACTAGTGCCCAGTCTGGACCCTCCTCCGGTGGCCCTGTGCCACCTGCGGGTGGAAGCGCTGCAGGGGATGGGGCTCACCCCCCCTCTGCAAGTGTGGCCAGAGGAGAACCACCACTCACCTTCCATAGCGTCCTGACTGTGGTGCGTAGGGAGAACTGGGACTCTGTTATCGAGCCCCTACGCCAGCTTGAGGCACAGGTGGCACAACTTATGGGCATGCCTGTTGCCCGGCCTACACAGCCCTCAGCACAGCCCTGTCCTGGGCAGTGAAGGAACAGTGGCAACTGCCTATGGGTGGGGATATCAGTTCCACTGTTGCCATCTGTGGGCTCATGGGCTCCGGATATCCAAACCTCCGTCCCCGTCAATTGTGTAACCCCCACATGTGTCATACACTGCCCCTGTATGCATCTTGTTTGTCTTGTCTGTTTACCTACCCAACCTACCACCCCAGCTATACTGACTTCCTTCACCTGACATACCACTCTCACCTGAAAAAAAAAAAATAAAAAATAAAAAAGGGCACTCTGTACCCACAAAAAAATTACGCCCCATACATAGCTGCCCATTCCGCACACATGTCTGCTGGACATGGAAACTATCAATTACAATTGGCTGTACAACAAGTATTATTATTGTCCTGACACCTCTCGCAGGGGTGGAAGGTTTCAAATGTCACACCAAATTACATACATATGCACAGCTGTTGCTGATGAAGAAATGGGCAGCTATGGGCCTTACCTACATCCCTCCTACAAATCCCAAGCTTGTTTCCCTACTGTCTTACCCTCTTTATGACCCCTTTTTCACCACTTTCCTGTCTCCCCATTTTCATTTCTTTCAAAGAAAATAGCGCGGGTGTGCGCCAGAGTAAGCACTGTTAAGCGGTTGTAAGCAGGTGTGCACGCGTGTGTGCGCGGAGCTAACTGCCAGTGCGCATGCGTGAGCTCCGCGCAAACCAGCGCTAACCCAGTTACAACTGCTTAAAAGTGCCTTAGTCACTTTGATTGACAGGTCCTGTAGTTAGTTCAAAAGCAAAATAAAATCCCACTGTCAGTCCCGAACCCAGGACCTTGGAAACAGTAGTCTGTATGACCTACCACTAAGCCATGACTCTTATACAAGGACATTGTGCTAAAATAAATATAACATGTAATAGTAGGGATGAATGTAAAGGGAATATAGGATGTGTAGTACACAAAGCATGTCATTTAGAATTACTGTCAAAACTACTGGATTCCCATAATAGTAGTGTGTGAACAGAAACAGCCATGCTAGTTGGTAGCTTGTAGGTAATAATGTCAGTTAATGTACATATATAAATGTATGTATATTTACACACACACACATATATATATATATATATATATATATATATATATATATATATACATATCTATATATAGTTGTAGGTGTCATTGTGCATACACACTTACTACAGGGAACAGGAGAGAGGAATGGAGAAATGTGAATCTACAACACAGCCTGAATCATGAGAGAGATACTAAACTTTACACTCACAGAACAGTGTCCACAGTATACCAGCATGGTCCCCACCCTTACAATCTGCAAGGGCAATGCCTATCTCACATACCCTTTTATAGCACTGTCCTGAAATCACAGTGAGAACTGCAATCAGTACACAACTGGCTGCATGCAATTAGCAAATGCTGGCTTACAATTGGTGCAGAGGCCATCACATGGACCTATGCAGATACCTACAAAAGCATCCTGTACTAACACTCCACACATGCAATACATTCATTGCACTGTCTGGAAGAAGACAGAGGGAGTGAGACAAACCGAGACAGAGAGAAAAAAAAAAAAAAAAAAACACACGCTACACACTGTGACTTTAAGCTGTCAGCAGTGACAGTAGCAGCAGGAAGCAGAAGCAGTGGTAACGCAACCAGCTGCGACAAACACAGGTAATGCAAAGTAGCAGGTTAATAGTCTGCATACTGTGAACCCTCCAAATGTGTCATAGGTCTGTATCTATAGGTATGTCCATGTGATATGTTGTGTGTACGTAGTTCCACCAAAAGGGGATGACTATACATTACATGTCAATCAGTGTTAGGCCATGAACCTGGCAGCAGTTGTCTGTGCGTTGCCCTCATCAATGGCTGTAGTGACTGCTTTGAAAGGTCAGCCAGGTTCAAAAGGCAGGATTAGCCCATGACAAAGACAAACTGGCTGGGAACAAGTGTCTGCAGGTACCCGATATCACTGCATATGCATCCCATACTGAATAATTCCATAGCTTAGCAGACCAGGCCGGTGTATATGATATGGTAGTTCCCAGGGTCAGTAGAGGTGCCTCCTTAGTGGTGTGGGACCACTGTTGCTGTATGCCAGTGTCCAGGTACATATCCTGTAGTATGGCCAAGATTAATTATCAGTCTTATATGCGGTTGTATTTCCTCTTGGAGTGCATGTAGCACACATCCAGGGATACCATCAGGTCACAGTGATGCTGTGTGTTCTGCTTTGCTGAGGGCGGCCCTCACCTGGACATGTGAGATGATAGGGAGGTTACATACAGCTGTGATAAGTATTTCAACTGGTGGGGGAGAAGGAGGGGGGATACGTGCACCGAACCTGTCTGCAAGAATGTTGCCAATATCTGTGTGTTTGGTGAATGTTAAGTAGGTGTGTATTAATGCAGAGCATATCTGAGGCATTTGGTCCATATGTGTAACATAACTGAAGAAGGCCTTGTGGTTATCCATAGTGTTTGTGGCCATTTCCCTCCCAGAGTAGGTTGTGGCCGTTGTTATGAGAGACCGTAGCATAGTACCAGTGCTGACCACAGATGCCTTCCTTTAATGTGAATCTGCTCTGTCCTGCAGTAGCCTCCTGCTATTGTTATACATTCTGCCTCTGTCTGGGGTCCACCAGACAGGATGCCTAACCTTTGTGCATAGGGTCTGGGTTAGAAATGTGTGTGCAAGTTCCATGCAATCTGTGGCATGTTTGTGGTAAGCATTTGCAAAGGGGTCAGCAGTGTGGGTTGTGGCTTCCACTGGCCCAGTGTGCTGCATGGATACCATCTCAGTCCTAACAAGTGAATAACTGTCTAATCACATACATATCAAAGTAGACTACTGTGCTGGTGGTGGTGGTGAGATATGTATATCCAGGCCGAGTAACGTGTGTCCACATCACACTAGTGGATGGCGTCCCACATACAGTACCTTGGGATAAACCCCCAGAGTGAGGTTGTGCATTGGACCTGTCAGTGTGTGCTGACCAATGGGGCATGCTACTATGTTGTGTGGAATGTGGCAGGTATTGTTGCACAGGTGTTGGCTGAGCACTGATATCTGGCTATGTACTTGTGTATCCACCACGACACACACACATGCAACATATGGGAGTAGTAGTAGATCACTACACATGAGTATCATGTATAGTATGTGTGCCATATATTGCTGACATAGTCTGCTGATATCCTGTTTGTGTTCTCTTCCAGGGAGATGGCATGTCAGAGTAATCCCACCTACTCTGCAGCGGAAGATGAGGAGATACACCAGAGCCTGGTGCGCGAGTATGACATACTGTTTTCCCGCACCAGTCAGAATCAGCAGGAGAGGGCTGCACTGTGGCAAGACCTTGTCCATAGGGTAAATGACATTGGCACGTATAATAGGACATATGAGCAGGTACGACATCACTGCAGTGATTTAATCAGAAATGTCCGTCAGCATGCGTCGAATATCCACAGGCAACAGGTTGACACAGGAGGTGGGGTGGCCACACACCCCCCCCTCACCAGACTGGAGGGGCTACTCCTAAGTGTTGTGGCTCCAGCCCCGGAAGAGCAATAGCATTACACCTGCATCATGATGGAGGCTGAATCCACACAGCAGCATGACATGGAGCATGCAGGTAATATGCCATATGTACACTTGACTGTTCTGTACACTGTTAGTTTATGCATGTGTAAGGTGTGTCCGTGGTATGTAGCTGTCATCATAGTATGTAATTGTGCATGTGTGATATTGGCAATATCAGCAGCTGACGTGTGAAAGGCAACTGGTGTACTACTGCACTGTATCATATGCAGTATCAATGGCACAGTTGTGCCCACTGACATTAATCTCATCATTTCTGCCGGTCCCTCCGGGGTTATAGCAAGGCAGGCCATCCATGCTGGTGAGTGTGTTTAACAATACCTATAATAGTCCTGATAGTGCTAGTAACACTAGTGTAACTCAGTAGTGCTCTATGTGTATACTGCGGGGTGTGCAGGTGTGCCTGTGCCCATGTGTGCATGTGTGCAGGTGTGCCTGTGTCCACGTGTGCATGTGTGCATGTGTGCCTGTGTCCACGTGTGCATGTGTGCATGTGTGCATGTGTGCATGTGTGCCTGTGTCCACGTATGCATGTGTGCATGTGTGCATGTGTGCATGTGTGCATGTTACCACGTGTGCATGTGTGCATGTGTCCATGTGTGCATGTGACCACGTGTGCATGTGTGCATCTGTCCATGTGTGCATGTGTCCACGTGTGCATGTGTGCATGTGCCCACATGTGCATGTGTCCACGTGTGCATGTCTGCATGTGTGCATGTGTGCCTGTGTGCATGTGTTCATGTGTGCCTGTGTGCATGTGTCCACGTGTGCATGTCTGCATGTGTGCCTGTGTCCATGTGTGCATGTGTGTCTGTGTCCATGTGTGCATGTGTGCATGTGTCCATGTGTGCATGTGTGCATGTGTGCATAAGTGCATCACTGGTAACAATGTGTGGACACTGTAAACTGTGTTTCCTGTCTTTCTACCACAGGTTCTGGTGCTGCTCTGGTATCCTGCAGCAGGGAACCTGAATCTGGTGCCACGGGTACTGGTAATGATGATATCTGTGTAATGGTACAGGAAGGTGTGTCAGGGTCCACCATTGGTCAGCCAATTGACAGTACACAACTGTCAACCCCATCATTGCGCACAGTCATCCTGCCAGTACATCCTTTGTCACCATTGTCCCTAGGTGATGGACAGGATACAGTGGGCATTAACCAGGGTAATGTGGTACCTGTGGCACATGCGTCCCCACACAGCAGCCATGGGCAGGGTCCTGCGATGGTACCGCACAGACAGTTGCCCATGGGTTCTCGTGGGAGCATCCATGGGCGTACTGCCTCTGGCAGACGTGCCCAAAGAGGTCTGTCAACCTCAGCTATGTTTCGGGCTGTCATGCAGGCACAGTCGCGTATGGAAAGGTACACCAGACAGGGTCTGAGGGAGCTGAGAGCATGTCGCACAGCCATGACTGACAGTATGCGTGACATCGCGGATGCTATCCGTAATTTCACCGATGTCATAGACAGACGTTGTGTGGACATCTTACAGCAGTTCCACAACCAAATGTCCATGAGCCAGGGCAATGGTGGGCGTTTGCAGCATCGACGTGGCCGTATGCCAGCAACAGCAGCAGCTGGTAGTCGGCGCGGACGACAACAGGCCCGCGCACACCCCCATAGTGCCAACAGCAGCTCCAGCAATGCTGGGTCTGTGCTGTCATCGGAACGCCCCAGGAGACCACGTGCACGTGGCTCTGGACAGTCCCAACAGGGACCTGTGTCCACTCAACACACTCCCGCTTCTGATGACAGTACCCAGTCTGGCTTAGTACTGGATACGGTCCGTAGCACCCCTGCCAGGCACAGGTACCGTGTCCATGCCCACACACACTGATCTGTATGACCTGCCAGGTGCAGTCTGTGGCTGTCCACAAACCCCTGTATATGGCAGCCATGAGGTGGAACTGTGTGCGTGCATACACACATGCGAAATGTTAACAACTAGAGTGACCACATACATGCACACACTGCACCAACAGTGCCCCACCCTGTACTGCTGCCCCTCACCAACACACATACACACACATGTCAATTGGTGGTATCAGTGGCAGACTCAGGCATACCTAATTCACACCCTGTGCATATGATGACACTGTGCCACCTCCTGCAATCTCCAACATCATTGCGGGAACAGGTAAACACGTTGCTGATGCACAGGGTGACTACATAGAAGTGTATTAGTAGTATCATGTTGGTAACAGTACAGTGTGCTGATATGACTGTGTGTATATCCCAGCATGCCTGATGCAGTAACCCTATGAATGTCCTGAATTGTCATCTGCACCCATAGTACGTACCAAAGTGTAACAGCTGCACATAATTGCATGCCGGTGGTAAGGATGTCAACAGATAGCAGCATACATGGGTAGCACAGGGGGGAAGCTAACGCAAGTAGTGATATGCAATGGTGGACATGTACAGTAATGGTGTCAAGTTGCCCACAACGATTATGCAATGTGGATGTTTGCGCATGTTGATATGTATGCAGTACCAATGTAATCCAAATCACAATTAACTATGACATAATATCAGTTCTACCATGGGCATCTGCGCTGTGTATTCCTGGGTACATGTTGATAGTGCCTACATATTTGCATTGTTACTTACTGTTAGTGTTACCCCTTCTTTGTTGTACAGTGCACTACTTCCAGCCCTGCTTACTGTAGCTTTGTTTGCATGCATGTTCGCTTGGGGTTCCCTGGAACACTGCTTACACCTGCAATGCAGAGTTGCAGTGCTTCTGTGGACTCCTAGAGACATCTGCATAGCGTACGATACGTATGTCAAGTTTACACATGACAGAACGTCACTGTCCATCCTGTTCGCATGTACGTTGCCTGTAACACATTGCACATGTCTTACCTGGCATTTACCCATGTGTGCAGTCATATATGCCAGTGCTATGAAACAGTAGCAGTACACCCACACATACACACCTTCAGTATGTTGTTCCCCATTGGCCCTATGTGTTGGTACTCACCATGGCAATCACACTACTAGGGTAGCATGTGCAAAGGTAACCTGTGAATCACCTCTATGGTCCAGTTGTGGTTTATGTGAGTCATGTGGCAATGTCACATCTGCCACATGTATGCATTCAGCCATCACCCTTGGCCAGGAACATACAACATATGTGTGGGATGCCACCACACAGCCAATCTGGGGACTGAGCTCTCTGAACCCAGTAATGCCATACCCTGTCAGGTGGCATGTCATATTACAGTGACTACAATACAAGTCAGACATAGACACGCACTGACAGCATGCTGAACACACTGGGGCATACATGGGGACTCAGAATAGCATCCTGCCTGAGCATCACACACCTCCGCAGCTGGCACACAGGCATATGTTCCGTCAGAACAGAGCACATGCCACACATGGCACATACATCCCGTGTGCCACACACTCAGAGCCTGTAGGGCTACATAACACACCTGCTACAGACGTGTCAGGTACCTGTCTTGGGTGCTGCACTGGGGTCTCGCTCAACAGGCTGTATCTGGTGAAGGTCACAGTGATATGCCTCAGGGGCACTATGGTCCACCACAGAACACATGCATACAGGTCAGTCAGAGGCATGGACACATATGACTCACTCATTGACCATGCCACTATGGCTGACCTGAGACATACCTCCCTGGACTACATGATAGGGAACATAGAATGGATCTCTCAGCATGTGGCACAGACCAGTATGAGCCTGATCTTGGTTGCCAACATACCTTCACCAGGTATGCTACCACTATATGTAGGAAGGGTGTTGTATGTCTACATTCTGCTCAGTCTCCAATGTCATTCATAGAGTATCCGCTGGCTGTCAATGTGTGCTTACATGCTAGGGAAGCCACAATGATGTGCAAGGGTCATCTTGCACGTGACACCCATGGCCCGATGTATATTGGCAAAGCTCCTTGATACACACATACTGTCTTATGCTGCAGGACACGGATTACATAGCCACCTCTGCGGGTATCACACAGGTTTGGACACTAACAGTGCTGCTACACAACACCAGCAGTGTACACCGCAAGATGCATGCACTGGACACTGTCCTCAGCACGGTGAACTGCAATGTCTGTGCAGTACCAGAGTCCTGATTCATGGCTCACAGATGTTACCCATCACTGACAGGTTATGCCTCATACCATGCCTGTCGTCCCCTACACATGTAACATGCATGGACAGTGGGGTGGTATCCCAAGGCACCACAGATAAACACACATCCAGGTTGTTGGCACAGCACAAAGCATCAGGGCCTAATCATGTGCAGCTAACAGTGTGTCGGACTGCCATCTGGTTCATAGCCTGGCACACACAACCCTCCCATACACAGGAAAACCACCTATCCTCCATAACAACACTGGCAATATGACAGTCTCAAGAACTGTCTTTATATGGCTGGACTGCATCCAGCCAAACATTGTGCGTGAGCATTACTGTAGCTACAACACACTAGTTGAAGGGTTCACAGCATGTGGTCACTGAATTGCAGTGGAATGACATGTTACCACTCCCACAACAGGTGGGAACATGCAGCACCTGTACATCGACTACATGTAGACTATATGGCCCAGACCAGATGTGTATCCCCTGCTGTAGGTATTTTACCATATACACCCACACTGTATAGACACATACCAAGGCGCCCCTGCACAGTAAGACACAGTCATATTGGTATACATTGCAAATACCATTTATCCACTCGAGGCATGTGTCAGACATGGTAACTACTGCAGGTATTTATGTGTATGTGTCACACACATACATCATGTGTGCAATGCCATTGCTGTTTTAGGCAATGGCATGCATTGTTATGTACAAAGACCCACACAAGGTCATAAGGTGTGACAACCACACGTGGCAGTTGTGGGTTACCAAAACATACCTATCTGTACTCTGACAATGGTAATAGACCCAGTAGCAGAGCGCACTATTGGCATTACTGGCCAACTAGTCCTGTTTGGCTGTGCTGATAGTGTGGTGACATCCCCTGTGTTTACTGGGGGAATATGCAGCATCTGGTGTATTGTAGTATTTGCCAAAAGGATCTGTTCTCTTACACTTGCATTTACACACACCCTGCTACACCCCCCCCCACACACACACGCACACTTGCAGGATTCATACCCCTACCTAACTAAGTCACGACATGTAAGAAAGACGCATTAGAGGAGCGCACTATTCAGATTACTAGATAGTTCCTCTTCTCTGGCTGTACTTATAGGGTGCTGACATCATCAGTATTTTGAAAGGGTAATGTGCATCATGTAGTGTGATCTCCTGATTTCAAAAAAGCACATGTTTTTCATACAGAATTGCACACACACAGAGTCCCCACATCCAAAGAAATACACATGCCATTTACAGGTTTCAAACTCCTACCTAACTATATTATGACACTCAGGAGAGACACATTAGCAGAGTGCGCTATTCGAATTACTGGGAGGTTTCCCTTCTATTGCTGTACTTATAGGGTGCTGACATCATCAGTGTTTAGAAAGGGGAATGTGCATCCTGTCGTGTGTTCTCCTAGTTGCCAAAAGGGATATTTCCTTCATACAGACTTGTACACACACTAGCCCCCTCCACACACACTGAGCACTTGCAGGATTCAAACCCCTACCTAACTATGTTATGACATTTGAGATGGACGCATTAGCAGAGTGCGCTATTCGCATTACAGGGAGGCTTCCCTTCTCCTGCTGTACTTATAGGGTGCTGACATCATCAGTGTTTAGAAAGGGGAATGTGCATCCTGTAGTGTGTTCTCCTAGTTGCCAAAAGGGACATTTCCCTCACACAACATTGCACACACACTAACCCCCCTCATCCAAACACACACACTTGCTATTTGCAGGATTCAAACCCCTACCTAACTATATTATGACACTTGAGGGAGACGCATTAGCAGAGCGCACTATCTGAATTACTGGGCATCTGTTCTGCACCTGCAGTATTTATAGGGTGCTGACATCTTTATTTCTACAGAGGTATGCACATGTAGTACTACCTGTCAGGTGGGGGATAGCATATATATGCATTTGCAGCCACCTACGTCAGGGTTAGATATGCACATCGCACTAGCAGGTTATGTTCTATACCATGCTTTGTGACCACAGGACCTGTAACACACAACACAACCAGTCCAGAACACCACACCCACATCCAGGACACACACTTAGCTTCCTGGGAACAGTGCCGGGATATGCAGGTGTTCACATACACCATTCCAGTTGTTAACATCAGGTACAGGCATATTGTGTGTGAGAACTACTCAGGCTTCTACCACTTTACCCTACAGCCACTACAATTTGTGGGTCCATGTGCTATGGCAGAACCAGACACCACAGCCACATGGGGGAATACATATTGCACCTGTCCATCTGCAATGTGGGTACTCACTGTTCCACACCAGAGGTAGACCACCATTGTTGATATCTGACCATACCCACCTTTCCCTGGACATCCATATCCCATCTCCACCCACAGGCAAGGTTGTCACTGCACACAAACTGTATTTAGCAGAAGCAGACTCTACACTTGTGAAGACTGGGGTGGACGACTTCAGAGGACCCATGCTGGGGGACTATACTGGCCACTCAGCATAATCCATGACAATTGCATTCTATGAGCATGTGTACGGTTTGCATTGATCATGCTATCCCACATATACCCATGACTGTTCCACAACAAGACACCTGTCAGCTGTACACCAGCCATATATGAGCCATACAACAGACAGAGTGAGCTAATACGTTGCAGAGCTGTAGCCCACAGAGGGAGGACATCTGTGAACAGTTCCGGCACGGCACTTCATTAACACATAATCATTACAACACAGTGTTGACAGTGGAATTGTCCAGAGAATGCAGATAGGGCTCCCCTCAGTCTGTTATTGATGGACACCTACTGTCAGAGATCCTCAGCAACCCTCTCCCAGCACACACCGACAACATGGCTGTGGCTTAGCACGTTCAATCCCTGGGACCTCCACGGTGCCCGTGCTTGACAGAGGCACAGCTCACTAGCCTCACATGTTGCCTTCTGTGACCTACTTTACAGTGGCACAGTAGCCTACTGTACTGGGGATGCAGATGCCAAGCACACTCTGGCTGAGCTGTCATTCCCTAGGGCAACAAGCCTAGTATTGACCTCTACACCCATATGTTCAATTGTCAGATGCACAATATTTGTTGTGCTGTTCTACTGTTTGCAGGTCTTTATTGCCATAGCATTCCCTGTTCCTATGACCAGCTTGTGTATCTGTAGAAGATGTTTGCATATGACGGCGATCCACTATATCACTTATGTCTCTGTAGTCATTTACTGTGTGCACTGGGCAGATTGCTGTGTTGTGGTTGGTTCCTGGACTGACACGTACAAATACCAGATATGTGTGGCCAACTGCTAAACGGAGATATGGCCTAAGTGTGTGAGCATGCCCAGTTCAGCCTTTCCATGGCATGTTGTCTGACATATGCCTCATTTATCAAAGTGTGAGCATGCCCAGTGTGAGCTTTCCATATGTTGCACTCTGAAGTCCACCACATATTTGGGTGTGTGTGAACTTCAACAATATCTCATGTTTATGGTTGTGTGTTGGGTGTCATGTTGTGTACTAACTGGCCAACTGCTTCGTGTCTGCCACAACAAGGATTATACTGTGCCTGCAGGGATTGCATGGGATACTTTGCAGACAGTTCTCAACATACTTTCATAATGACCTAACACTGTAGTACCGTATAGTGTACTGGTTCAGTACTTTCACTGTGGTGGACAGTATCCTGGGCTTTAGTCCTATGACTGCTTGACATCTTCATAGTGAGCACAACAGACTGTGTAGGGGCCAGTTGTGCACATATGACCATGTTGCATTATGTTCAGATATGGACTACCTACACCAGGCTCGTCCAACATTGCTAGTGTATTCCACAACATGGGTGGACATTGGCAAACACTAGCAATGTTCCTAGGCCATTTCTGATGCTAGTCACAGGGTGTGTTTGTCCTTCGACACACATTGTAACTGGAGTTTGCCATGACATATGTCATGGTTAGTATACTGTGCCTCTGTCTACCTCTGACATAACAGTGATACCCAGGGTTAGCCTACCATCTCCCATCCACTCATCAGGATTCCTCTTGAGGGGTGTCGATAAGTGACTCTCTGGCTGACCTGTACCAGGAGTTTACTGAAGAGTGGGGTGCCTTCTGTGTTATGGATCATTCTGTACAGCTTGTCCTATGTATGTCAGTGCTGGGGTTCAGGTCTCTCATGTGCATAGCTCACTGCCATTTAGATTGTACAAGGTGCAGCATGTTCATTGATTCCAGGTTGGACATGGCTTCATATATTAGGCACAGCTTGCCTGTAGCTGGGCAGTATGGCAGTGTGTGGGGCTGCAGTTTGTTTACTCAGACAACACATGGCATCTGTTCATGCTCTTTGCTACTCCTGGTGGGGTACTGTTATGGACTTTACAGTTGATGGAGGTGTCTGCTGAGGTATATCCCACAGGGCTATTGTAGTCAATTGTGACGCTGATGGAGGATGACTGCAGAGCCACAGTGACACCCCCTTATCTACATCTGCCAACCTTCATGTTTGGGTGGGTATATAGTATATGTTTCTGAACACTACAGCCACATGTTTGTCCAGTGCAGGATATCTATCACCTTTTGTACCCAGGTCTCACATTACATGTTAGGTACGTCATGGGTTAACACCTGTGTGGTAATTTGTGGGCACTTACTGTATGTCCATGGTGGTTGTCTATACACAGTTCTGCAATTAGCTTGCTGACATGGCTATGGCTCCAGTTGTCTGTTTGTAGGTGGCCCTTTTGTGGGTTGCTTGTGTCAGCTGGGGTCGGATATGGTGGGCTGTTTGTACTCCTCTGCATACATGTTCAGTCACAGTCCTTCCATGTTGGCCTATACCTATGGGACATATATACAGAACGGGGGGGCAGCCAGGACCAGGCCTTGTGGGATGCCACTCATATCTGCTTTGTAGTCTGACATGGATGCGGCATGTCTGACCATGTCAGTTCTGTCCTTGGTCTGGTTTGCAACCCTCTACTGACATAGGGGTATATATTTAAGCTGGTGAACATATCAATACTGAACTCACGGTATTGTCTAGAAGCATGTGCACGGTCCAGCTACGCTGTGTGGACCACATTGCCCTCATCAATGACCTTAATGACTGCTTCAAATGGGTCAAACATGTTTAGGGGCAGGATCTGCAGTTATGACAGCCACACTGTGTAGGGTCCAGTATCAGTAGGTCCACAATAGCCTTCTGCCTGTGGTACATACTGATCCTTTCCATAGCTGTGCAGACCAAGCTTGTCAGGATCCCGGGGTGGTAGTTTGCAGTATCCATTCAGGCAACACCTTTGTTGTGATGGACCAATGTTGTTGTACACTGCTCTTTGGGTACATATCTTGTGGTAAGGCTGACATTGGGCAGTAGTGTGATTTGGCATTCCATTATTCTTGGAGTCCATGTTGGCCTCAGCTCAGGACACCATCACATACATTTGCTGCTGTGTGTTTTGCTTTGCAGATGATGGCTGTTACCTCAGCATCTGCAATGTCAGGGGACCAGCAGTCTGCTGGGATAGATATTTTGCACTCTGGGGGGGGGGGGTGTTTGCACTGCACCTGTCAGGTTGTATGTTAGCAATATGTGTGTGTGTTTGGTATGTTGTTTGTAATATCTGTGTGATTGGAGCATATCTGTGGATGCCCAACATGGTTCCTACCATCAGTTGGGTAAGCCTTGTGATTATCCTTAGTGTCCTGTACATTCTGTATCTTCATAGGTTCATGGGCTCATACTAGGCTATCCACCCTAGGGCATTAGTAAGCCTAGCCAGAGTGTGTGTGTGTCTTTCCACCTCTTGCTATGTTTCTATTATGGCCATTTATGAATTTCTTCACTGTGCCTCTGTCTGGTCGTGACACAGTGAAGACCCCCAGTATACATGTATGATCATCCATCCACTTGGCAATATTCCTGTTGAGGGGTGTCAGTGAGGGGCTCTGCCTAACATGGATTGGGATCCTGTTTCTGGGTGTGGGGAGCCTCTGGGTTATGTATCTGTCCCTCCGCACATCTTATTTCATTATGTGTTGAGGCTGACATCTGTCACTCTCACAGCTCCAATGGCTTTGATTTCCTGTGGTGGAGCATGTCCATTACTCCTGTGTTGGACATGGCCTTGTACAACAGACATACAATGCCTCTGTGAAGGCAGTCTGTGACTGCATTCAGCTGGGGTGTCTACAGCCAGGCAGCATATGACATATATTTCACACCCTTTATCCTGTTGGTGGGGTAACTGAGGTCTTACGAACCGCTGCAGGTGTCACTTATGGTACATCCCATATGAGTCATTGTACTAGATTATGGGTATGATAAGGGAACAGTACAGTGGCACAGTGACCTCTGTTGATGTAGATGTGAATCCTTTCATAATACGGTGTTCAATATCGACAATCTTCCTAGCCCCATTGGCATTGTGAGTGTCACATGACAGATTACTGTCGACTTGTGTCCCTAGGTCCCTGATTACTCCTTGCATACATAATGGTTTGCCACCTATGTGGTAATTTGTGTGTACCTTGTCTGGTATTTGGTGGGACATTCATACTGTCCAGTGTCTTCAGGATGTCTGGGTGGAGTTCTTGTGTGTGAGAGTGTGGTCTGTCGCATGCTACAGACTGTACAGCAGTTTGGACTACACTTAGGTGCACATGGGTGGTCTCCACTGCTTTGTGCATTGTCAGTTACCTGGCCATATGGGTGTCTGTGCTGCATATGGATACTCCCCCTCCTTTGATGTTTTGGTGCAGGTGTTGGGGCCATAACACATGATATGTGGTATAACCTAGTAGTGCTGGTGTGCTATCACTAGGCTTGCAGCAGGCTTCTGTCACTGCACAGACATCGATGTTCTCCATAATGGGAAGTGCCTCAGGCGCATGCATATTTCAGTTTACACATCTGGCATTGGTCAGCATTACCCTTATGTTTCCTACCACTTGTGTTTTCTAGGGTGGTGGGTAGTCTTTTTGGCCTTGCCTACATATGGAGGTGGCAAAGGCCTTATACAGTATCCAGACACACAGGGATAACAGGTGCAAGCCATCCCTGGAACAGCAGCATGGCTTGTCATGCTTGACATCTCAAGCAGACAGACATTAGACCCTCTTGGACTGACAGCTGTAACTGTGCCAGCTGTTAAACATGATCATTCTGTGTTTGTACTGTTGCATCATTCCTGGTGAGGGTTGGATGCTGCACACAGCCAGTGTCATACTGGCCTGGGGTACATACTCAGAGGGATCATCCATGTCTCTTTTCATGTTGACCAGGAGGTACATCTCAGGTCATTCACACCAGCATGGACATTGAGTGCATCATATTTCTGCTTGCTTTGGGGTGACCTGCATACTTGTGTTATGTGGCATTTTGTGGCAGCCTACAGGCAGCTTACTCTACCCTTTCCCTTGTTCAGTCTGGTGAGTGGGACAGCAGTGTGTCTACCTATACAGACACCTATTACAACTGTATCAGGCATGTTGTTTCTCCTTCTGGCCTGTGACTGTTTGGCACACCAGCTTTGTGTACTATTCGTTGCATGTGCTATGTTTGGAGGTTGTGGTTGCTTGTGATCTGCTTTGGAGGCTTCTGTTGGTGTGGTGTGTTTGTAATTAGGGCCTCCAGGAATATTTTTCTGTGTTTATGTGTTTGGTTTACAGTTGTGGTAGGTCTATGTGGGACTGGGTTTGTGGTGTATGTGATTACCTTCTCCTCCTGACTAGTTTTGACAGTACTGAGTTGGTGGAGCTCAACCTCTGGTTTGGATACATGGTTGCATCTATCACATATATTTGTATTTATTGGGGTGTTGTGGTTGTCTGTGTACTTAGGACAGGTGTCACATTGCCTCTGGATTCACAGATTCTACTTGTTGTGGCTGGGCTTAGTGGATTGTATGTGTGGACATATGTTATTGCCATACTACTGGTCAGTGATTACTTCCCTTTTTATGTTTGCTCTATCATGTGGTAGCTTCCTCATTCTCTTGCATGGTTTGGTAATGGCTGGAGTCCAGCATGCCAGATGCCTGCGTGTATGGCATTGTGTGTTGTTGTTATTTGTGATTGCATACTCCAAGCATTCCTGGCTGTGTTCATGGAATGCCTGTATAACATGTTCTGTGGTGTGTCCTATATTCTGCACTTGCACAGGGCCTTTCGTGGATTCAACATCAGTTTGGTGGGCTGCAACCTATGCTTTACACATGTTTTTCACTGTGGTATTCTGGCCAGGGACTGAGGTCGGGATGTGTATATCCAGTGTGATTACTCTATGGTCTGGTCTTATCAGTGAGGGATACACTTCTCATTTTGCCATCCAGTACACATGTTGCTGATTATCACATCCAGTATGCTTACCCCTCTTATGGGAGTGGTACATTGTTCCTGGGCATTTTGGTTTATGGATTCTGGGAACTTTTCTCCTACTGTGTTGGTGCTAGTATAATGCTCCCAGTGTATGTCTGGGTATTTTCAGTCAAGCAATATAATGTGGTTTGGGGGGCTTGATATATTCATGTATTCCAACATAGGCCAGGTGCAGTTCCTGCTATTAGGACAGTAGTCTGCAGCAGGCTATATACTGGGAGGTGGTTTTAGCCATTGGTATTTGACCATGGCTAATCCATGCTGCTTCTTGTTGTGGTACTAACATGGGGGTGTGGTTATCCTTAACATTTATTGCTAGTCACCCTCCTTTTGTAGCTTGTTCCATGTTTTGTGGCTGTACAGCACAGTATGAGGTGTGACCTGGTAGTGTTAGGGTGCTGATGTGAGCCATGACCCAGTTCTCTATTACAGGACTGGTATCTACATTCTCCATACTGTGTGCGTTTACACTGCACACATCTTGCTGTTTAGACTTCTGGCATTGGGTAGCATTACATCTAGGTTCCTATCCCTTGTGGTACCTATGAAGGTGGGTTTGTGTTTTGAGACTTACCTATTCAGGGCATGCTGTGGGTACTGACAGCCTTTGCCAGTATCAATGGGGCATGGAATGATAGGTGCACGCCACCCCTAGCAGGTGGTGCATCATGTCATGCTCCACATGTCTTCCCAGCCTGAAACACATTGGCTCCCCTTTGACTAACTGCATTACTTCAGCCAGTTATTGCACTTGATCATCCCATCGTCATTTTGTGGCTTCATGCTTGATGAGGGTGGATGTTAGTCAGGGTGCTCAGGTGTGCATATAGTACATGGTGTTACATTACTTAACACATGGCATTCATGCCTCAGGTGGTGCTGCAGGGCTGCCTCTGTCGGATGCGCATATTACACTTCCCTGTACATGTTTGTGAGCAGGTCATGTCATTTTAACAAATATAAAATAAAAATAAAATAAATAAATTTTAGGCATCCATGTTATTATTTGAGTGAGTCAGAGGGGGTATCATTCCCAGGGTTCCTACTGAGCCAGTGTATATGCTGTGCGTTGCCTCTTTGCCAAGGCCACGGCATACTGGGCACGCCTCCTTCTGCATACTGGGGCAGGCTCAGGTTGTTCCTCCTCCGAGTCACGCTCTGCCTGTGATGGCCTTTGCAATGGTGGGGGGCTGTTTGGCCCAGCCCTATGCTGGTCCTGCTGCAGCTGTTTTCGCAAGATCATATTATGTAGCATAGCCCATACCATGACAATTTGGGTACAAGTAGTTGGTGTGTACTGCAAGGCTCCACCAGATGTGTCCAGACACCGGAACCATGACTTGAACAGCCCAAACACACGCTCTATTACATTACGTGTTTGTGCATGTGCCTCATTGTGGCATTCCTGTTCAGGTGTGTGTGCGTTTCTGATGGGTGTCATCAGCCATGGCTCCAGTGCATAACCTGCATCCCCCACTAGGTGTCCGTGTGGGATGTCCCCATTGGCAAATGTCTGGCACAGCTGCGTCAAATGCCAGATGTGGGAATTGTGGTAACTCCCAGGGCAGCCAGCACACACATTTATTATTATGCCCTGGGCATCACACACGACCTGGCAGTTGATGGAGGGGAAGCCCTTGCAGTTAATGTAGGCCCTACCCCGCTCACCGGCTGGTGCTTTGATGCATATGTGCGTGCAGTCTATTGCACCCACTACCTCAGGGTATTCTGCTATTTACTGGAAGAGACGCATATTGCTGGCCAATACCTCACGGGCATTGGGGAAATATACATGATCACCGACATGTGCTGACATGGCATCCAGGAACTGGTGCAGTACCCTGGAGGCTGATGCCTGTGATATCCCCATCATATCGCCAGTTGGTCTCTGGAAGGTACCTGTTGCTAGTATTCTTAGGCCAACACATACCTTGGTTTCCACTGGGATGGGTTCCCCTCTGTTGGTTCTGTGTGTGAGGCGTATCCTGCACAGCTCAACAATTTGCTGCAGGAGCTCTCTGTCCACTCTATAGCGCTCTACTATCTCCAGCTCATGTAACCCGTGGTAGGTGACCCTGGGCCTGTACACTCTTCTCCGTCTCCTCACTGTGGGTTGTCTGGCACCATCTGCATTGTCACCACCCTCAGCAAGTCGCCTATGTCTCATTATGACAGCTAAGGCAGCCCCTAACATTTCTGCTCTGAGTGAAGCTTTTCAGTTTTCACTTCTATTAGCTTACTCCTGTCTTGCAGTGTCTCTTAAGAGAAACATCCTGCACTACTGTTTGCAGAGTTTTAAGTGCTGGGCTGGGCTACTATTCTGCCTGTGTAATTGCCTGCTTCTAATTGTTTTCACTTGCTAGCTTCAGCAGTTATCCCTGCTAGCTTCCTATTAATTCTGTTGCTTCCTTTTTCCTTTCTGTTTCCTCAGGGGGGAGCAACGTGCATACCAGCAGAAACACGCTCACTGTGGCTTACACGCACGCACACGTGCTTACACGGTTCAGAATCTACTTATTCAGGTTAAAACGCGCGCACACCGCAAACACTGTTACACGTCTGCCAACAGCCTCCAATATGCTCAGCCTGCCCTACACGCGCGCACACCAGCGCAAACAGTTTTAAACATCTCCCAACACGCTCCCACATGCTCAGTCTGTCTTACACGCACACACACTGCCCTACTCATGCTTCATGGCGCACGTGTGCATGCATGCCCAGCAATAAACTTTGGTGTAAGTAACAGTGTACACCTTCCATTTCTTGACTTTCCCTGACTTATCTAGTGGCACACCTCTTTCCATGATCTGTGTCTGTCATCTGTCATGTTACACTGACCTCCAATGAACTGCATTTCTTTCTACCATTCCCCCCGTGATGTCACCTATCTCCTACTCTATTCCTCCCCCTTATGTATCTCTTACACTACTCAGACTGTGCTCATTTGCTATGTGACTTTGAGATTCAGTATCCTAACCCTCATTTACATGAGATTGCCTACTAATGCTTAGTTACATGTCTTAGACTCAGCTTCCCCCCTTAGCAACCACTACACGGTGGCCATGTTGTTTTTGGTCTGCTGGTCCCTGCATTGTCATTCCATGTATTGCATGAAACCCACATTGTGGATTTATAACCTTCTTTTTTATGGTTTTATACAGCGCAGCCCGTTTGCACGGGGCTGCGCTGGGTTTAAAAATTATATTTTTATTATTTTTGCATCAGGTTACTTTGCCAATGGCCACATATTTGGCCATTGGCATGCTGCTTGAGACATATGCACCCTTTATTTGGAGCTGACATGGCTCCGTTGTGGAATTTGCAGAAACGTACTCAGTTGTCAACTGAGTACATTTCTGCAGCTAAAACGTCTCTTACACGGACTGGTTTCTGCTTCGTGGATCGCTAATATACCTCATTTGCATACCTTTCAGCTGCAAGTGAGGTATTTAGCATGTCCACGCCCAGTCCGTGTAAGAGACGTTTTAGCTGGTCTCTTACACGGAGTTTAGGGCTGTTCCTGGATCGCGAGGCTTGCATGGAGTGTTACCGTCTCTTACACTGCAAGCCTTCGTGAATCCTGCCCTTAGTCTGTCTGCTTTCAGTGTGTCTTCTGGAATTTCATTTGCAGCAGGTGCTCTGGAGTCTTCCTTCAGTGTGCTGCACTGTCCGTATATACCTTCAACAAAGTTTATGGAATCTATTCCTTTGTATATAGTTCTTGTTTAAACATTGAATAATCAGTTTGCTGGTTAAATAGTTTTGCAATCTAATATTGTCTTACATTATGTGTTATCAAATTGATATAGTTGGCTGTTACACATGTATCTTACATTACTTTATGCCAGTCTGATCATATGACATTTATAAATAAGCTACTAATCATAATGAATGCTAAAATTCAACAAATAAGATTATTTTCATTTTATTTTATTTTACATTTGTTGACCGGGGTAGTCTAACTAGATACATGTCCATTTTCAGTAAAGGCCCGAGGAGAAAAGCTCCAAGACACATACAAAATACAATAAAGAAGGAAATAACAGTAAAGATACATACAAAATACAATACAGAAAGTAGTAGTAGTTAGAACAAATAAATTTTAGTTAGAACAAATTTTTTTTTTCTCAAGAAATAGCAAATAGTTAAACATTGTTAGAGAAATACTAACTACCATACTCCAACTGAGCATAGCAAGAACACTAAACAGCAAGGATAATATTTATGAGAGGATGTTATATACATATATTTATGAAATTCATTAGCAGTTTCATGGTAAAAAGAATCTATAAGGGTAAGACTATGATGATGTACGATAGTTATTGGTGAGAAGTAAGAAAGTTAGTCAGGATTAGTGCAGGAACATAACCAGTGTGTATTGAGGTATAGTTTGAGTTTCTTTTTAAAAAGTGTAAGAGAAGACAGAGTTGTGAGTTCAGTGGGTAGCAAATTCCATAGCTTTCCAACAGTATTAGAGAACAGGGAGTCACCTGCTGAGTTGTTGGATCTGCAAGTGTTAAACAGTAGTTTGTTTGATGAGCGTAATTTTTTTGGATTATTGTAGGGGGTAAAGAGGCTTGAGAGTATTGGTGGGTTGATACAGGGTTTTGTGGGCTCAGGCTTCTACCACTTTACCCTACAGCCACTACAATTTGTGGGTCCATGTGCTATGGCAGAACCAGACACCACAGCCACATGGGGGAATACATATTGCACCTGTCCATCTGCAATGTGGGTACTCACTGTTCCACACCAGAGGTAGACCACCATTGTTGATATCTGACCATACCCACCTTTCCCTGGACATCCATATCCCATCTCCACCCACAGGCAAGGTTGTCACTGCACACAAACTGTATTTAGCAGAAGCAGACTCTACACTTGTGAAGACTGGGGTGGACGACTTCAGAGGACCCATGCTGGGGGACTATACTGGCCACTCAGCATAATCCATGACAATTGCATTCTATGAGCATGTGTACGGTTTGCATTGATCATGCTATCCCACATATACCCATGACTGTTCCACAACAAGACACCTGTCAGCTGTACACCAGCCATATATGAGCCATACAACAGACAGAGTGAGCTAATACGTTGCAGAGCTGTAGCCCACAGAGGGAGGACATCTGTGAACAGTTCCGGCACGGCACTTCATTAACACATAATCATTACAACACAGTGTTGACAGTGGAATTGTCCAGAGAATGCAGATAGGGCTCCCCTCAGTCTGTTATTGATGGACACCTACTGTCAGAGATCCTCAGCAACCCTCTCCCAGCACACACCGACAACATGGCTGTGGCTTAGCACGTTCAATCCCTGGGACCTCCACGGTGCCCCTACTTGACAGAGGCACAGCTCACTAGCCTCACATGTTGCCTTCTGTGACCTACTTTACAGTGGCACAGTAGCCTACTGTACTGGGGATGCAGATGCCAAGCACACTCTGGCTGAGCTGTCATTCCCTAGGGCAACAAGCCTAGTATTGACCTCTACACCCATATGTTCAATTGTCAGATGCACAATATTTGTTGTGCTGTTCTACTGTTTGCAGGTCTTTATTGCCATAGCATTCCCTGTTCCTATGACCAGCTTGTGTATCTGTAGAAGATGTTTGCATATGACGGCGATCCACTATATCACTTATGTCTCTGTAGTCATTTACTGTGTGCACTGGGCAGATTGCTGTGTTGTGGTTGGTTCCTGGACTGACATGTACAAATACCAGATATGTGTGGCCAACTGCTAAGCGGAGATATGGCTAAGTGTGTGAGCATGCCCAGTTCAGCCTTTCCATGGCATGTTGTCTGACATATGCCTCATTTATCAAAGTGTGCGAGCATGCCCAGTGTGAGCTTTCCATATGTTGCACTCTGAAGTCCACCACATATTTGGGTGTGTGTGAACTTCAACAATATCTCATGTTTATGGTTGTGTGTTGGGTGTCATGTTGTGTACTAACTGGCCAACTGCTTCGTGTCTGCCACAACAAGGATTATACTGTGCCTGCAGGGATTGCATGGGATACTTTGCAGACAGTTCTCAACATACTTTCATAATGACCTAACACTGTAGTACCGTATAGTGTACTGGTTCAGTACTTTCACTGTGGTGGACAGTATCCTGGGCTTTAGTCCTATGACTGCTTGACATCTTCATAGTGAGCACAACAGACTGTGTAGGGGCCAGTTGTGCACATATGACCATGTTGCATTATGTTCAGATATGGACTACCTACACCAGGCTCGTCCAACATTGCTAGTGTATTCCACAACATGGGTGGACATTGGCAAACACTAGCAATGTTCCCTAGGCCATTTCTGATGCTAGTCACAGGGTGTGTTTGTCCTTCGACACACATTGTAACTGGAGTTTGCCATGACATATGTCATGGTTAGTATACTGTGCCTCTGTCTACCTCTGACATAACAGTGATACCCAGGGTTAGCCTACCATCTCCCATCCACTCATCAGGATTCCTCTTGAGGGGTGTCGATAAGTGACTCTCTGGCTGACCTGTACCAGGAGTTTACTGAAGAGTGGGGGTGCCTTCTGTGTTATGGATCATTCTGTACAGCTTGTCCTATGTATGTCAGTGCTGGGGTTCAGGTCTCTCATGTGCATAGCTCACTGCCATTTAGATTGTACAAGGTGCAGCATGTTCATTGATTCCAGGTTGGACATGGCTTCATATATTAGGCACAGCTTGCCTGTAGCTGGGCAGTATGGCAGTGTGTGGGGCTGCAGTTTGTTTACTCAGACAACACATGGCATCTGTTCATGCTCTTTGCTACTCCTGGTGGGGTACTGTTATGGACTTTACAGTTGATGGAGGTGTCTGCTGAGGTATATCCCACAGGGGCTATTGTAGTCAATTGTGACGCTGATGGAGGATGACTGCAGAGCCACAGTGACACCCCCTTATCTACATCTGCCAACCTTCATGTTTGGGTGGGTATATAGTATATGTTTCTGCGAACACTACAGCCACATGTTTGTCCAGTGCAGGATATCTATCACCTTTTGTACCCAGGTCTCACATTACATGTTAGGTACGTCATGGGTTAACACCTGTGTGGTAATTTGTGGGCACTTACTGTATGTCCATGGTGGTTGTCTATACACAGTTCTGCAATTAGCTTGCTGACATGGCTATGGCTCCAGTTGTCTGTTTGTAGGTGGCCCTTTTGTGGGTTGCTTGTGTCAGCTGGGGGTGGGATATGGTGGGCTGTTTGTACTCCTCTGCATACATGTTCAGTCACAGTCCTTCCATGTTGGCCTATACCTATGGGACATATATACAGAACGGGGGGGCAGCCAGGACCAGGCCTTGTGGGATGCCACTCATATCTGCTTTGTAGTCTGACATGGATGCGGCATGTCTGACCATGTCAGTTCTGTCCTTGGTCTGGTTTGCAACCCCTCTACTGACATAGGGGTATATATTTAAGCTGGTGAACATATCAATACTGAACTCGTACGGTATTGTCTAGAAGCATGTGCACGGTCCAGCTACGCTGTGTGGACCACATTGCCCTCATCAATGACCTTAATGACTGCTTCAAATGGGTCAAACATGTTTAGGGGCAGGATCTGCAGTTATGACAGCCACACTGTGTAGGGTCCAGTATCAGTAGGTCCACAATAGCCTTCTGCCTGTGGTACATACTGATCCTTTCCATAGCTGTGCAGACCAAGCTTGTCAGGATCCCGGGGTGGTAGTTTGCAGTATCCATTCAGGCAACACCTTTGTTGTGATGGACCAATGTTGTTGTACACTGCTCTTTGGGTACATATCTTGTGGTAAGGCTGACATTGGGCAGTAGTGTGATTTGGCATTCCATTATTCTTGGAGTCCATGTTGGCCTCAGCTCAGGACACCATCACATACATTTGCTGCTGTGTGTTTTGCTTTGCAGATGATGGCTGTTACCTCAGCATCTGCAATGTCAGGGGACCAGCAGTCTGCTGGGATAGATATTTTGCACTCTGGGGGGGGGGGGTGTTTGCACTGCACCTGTCAGGTTGTATGTTAGCAATATGTGTGTGTGTTTGGTATGTTGTTTGTAATATCTGTGTGATTCGGAGCATATCTGTGGATGCCCAACATGGTTCCTACCATCAGTTGGGTAAGCCTTGTGATTATCCTTAGTGTCCTGTACATTCTGTATCTTCATAGGTTCATGGGCTCATACTAGGCTATCCACCCTAGGGCATTAGTAAGCCTAGCCAGAGTGTGTGTGTGTCTTTCGCCACCTCTTGCTATGTTTCTATTATGGCCATTTATGAATTTCTTCACTGTGCCTCTGTCTGGTCGTGACACAGTGAAGACCCCCAGTATACATGTATGATCATCCATCCACTTGGCAATATTCCTGTTGAGGGGTGTCAGTGAGGGGCTCTGCCTAACATGGATTGGGATCCTGTTTCTGGGTGTGGGGAGCCTCTGGGTTATGTATCTGTCCCTCCGGCACATCTTATTTCATTATGTGTTGAGGCTGACATCTGTCACTCTCACAGCTCCAATGGCTTTGATTTCCTGTGGTGGAGCATGTCCATTACTCCTGTGTTGGACATGGCCTTGTACAACAGACATACAATGCCTCTGTGAAGGCAGTCTGTGACTGCATTCAGCTGGGGTGTCTACAGCCAGGCAGCATATGACATATATTTCACACCCTTTATCCTGTTGGTGGGGTAACTGAGGTCTTACGAACCGCTGCAGGTGTCACTTATGGTACATCCCATATGAGTCATTGTACTAGATTATGGGTATGATAAGGGAACAGTACAGTGGCACAGTGACCTCTGTTGATGTAGATGTGAATCCTTTCATAATACGGTGTTCAATATCGACAATCTTCCTAGCCCCATTGGCATTGTGAGTGTCACATGACAGATTACTGTCGACTTGTGTCCCTAGGTCCCTGATTACTCCTTGCATACATAATGGTTTGCCACCTATGTGGTAATTTGTGTGTACCTTGTCTGGTATTTGGTGGGACATTCATACTGTCCAGTGTCTTCAGGATGTCTGGGTGGAGTTCTTGTGTGTGAGAGTGTGGTCTGTCGCATGCTACAGACTGTACAGCAGTTTGGACTACACTTAGGTGCACATGGGTGGTCTCCACTGCTTTGTGCATTGTCAGTTACCTGGCCATATGGGTGTCTGTGCTGCATATGGATACTCCCCTCCTTTGATGTTTTGGTGCAGGTGTTGGGGCCATAACACATGATATGTGGTATAACCTAGTAGTGCTGGTGTGCTATCACTAGGCTTGCAGCAGGCTTCTGTCACTGCACAGACATCGATGTTCTCCATAATGGGAAGTGCCTCAGGGGCATGCATATTTCAGTTTACACATCTGGCATTGGTCAGCATTACCCTTATGTTTCCTACCACTTGTGTTTTCTAGGGTGGTGGGTAGTCTTTTTGGCCTTGCCTACATATGGAGGTGGCAAAGGCCTTATACAGTATCCAGACACACAGGGATAACAGGTGCAAGCCATCCCTGGAACAGCAGCATGGCTTGTCATGCTTGACATCTCAAGCAGACAGACATTAGACCCTCTTGGACTGACAGCTGTAACTGTGCCAGCTGTTAAACATGATCATTCTGTGTTTGTACTGTTGCATCATTCCTGGTGAGGGTTGGATGCTGCACACAGCCAGTGTCATACTGGCCTGGGGTACATACTCAGAGGGATCATCCATGTCTCTTTTCATGTTGACCAGGGAGGTACATCTCAGGTCATTCACACCAGCATGGACATTGAGTGCATCATATTTCTGCTTGCTTTGGGGTGACCTGCGTACTTGTGTTATGTGGCATTTTGTGGCAGCCTACAGGCAGCTTACTCTACCCTTTCCCTTGTTCAGTCTGGTGAGTGGGACAGCAGTGTGTCTACCTATACAGACACCTATTACAACTGTATCAGGCATGTTGTTTCTCCTTCTGGCCTGTGACTGTTTGGCACACCAGCTTTGTGTACTATTCGTTGCATGTGCTATGTTTGGAGGTTGTGGTTGCTTGTGATCTGCTTTGGAGGCTTCTGTTGGTGTGGTGTGTTTGTAATTAGGGCCTCCAGGAATATTTTTCTGTGTTTATGTGTTTGGTTTACAGTTGTGGTAGGTCTATGTGGGACTGGGTTTGTGGTGTATGTGATTACCTTCTCCTCCTGACTAGTTTTGACAGTACTGAGTTGGTGGAGCTCAACCTCTGGTTTGGATACATGGTTGCATCTATCACATATATTTGTATTTATTGGGGGGTGTTGTGGTTGTCTGTGTACTTAGGACAGGTGTCACATTGCCTCTGGATTCACAGATTCTACTTGTTGTGGCTGGGCTTAGTGGATTGTATGTGTGGACATATGTTATTGCCATACTACTGGTCAGTGATTACTTCCCTTTTTATGTTTGCTCTATCATGTGGTAGCTTCCTCATTCTCTTGCATGGTTTGGTAATGGCTGGAGTCCAGCATGCCAGATGCCTGCGTGTATGGCATTGTGTGTTGTTGTTATTTGTGATTGCATACTCCAAGCATTCCTGGCTGTGTTCATGGAATGCCTGTATAACATGTTCTGTGGTGTGTCCTATATTCTGCACTTGCACAGGGCCTTTCGTGGATTCAACATCAGTTTGGTGGGCTGCAACCTATGCTTTACACATGTTTTTCACTGTGGTATTCTGGCCAGGGACTGAGGTCGGGATGTGTATATCCAGTGTGATTACTCTATGGTCTGGTCTTATCAGTGAGGGATACACTTCTCATTTTGCCATCCAGTACACATGTTGCTGATTATCACATCCAGTATGCTTACCCCTCTTATGGGAGTGGTACATTGTTCCTGGGCATTTTGGTTTATGGATTCTGGGAACTTTTCTCCTACTGTGTTGGTGCTAGTATAATGCTCCCAGTGTATGTCTGGGTATTTTCAGTCAAGCAATATAATGTGGTTTGGGGGGCTTGATATATTCATGTATTCCAACATAGGCCAGGTGCAGTTCCTGCTATTAGGACAGTAGTCTGCAGCAGGCTATATACTGGGAGGTGGTTTTAGCCATTGGTATTTGACCATGGCTAATCCATGCTGCTTCTTGTTGTGGTACTAACATGGGGGTGTGGTTATCCTTAACATTTATTGCTAGTCACCCTCCTTTTGTAGCTTGTTCCATGTTTTGTGGCTGTACAGCACAGTATGAGGTGTGACCTGGTAGTGTTAGGGTGCTGATGTGAGCCATGACCCAGTTCTCTATTACAGGACTGGTATCTACATTCTCCATACTGTGTGCGTTTACACTGCACACATCTTGCTGTTTAGACTTCTGGCATTGGGTAGCATTACATCTAGGTTCCTATCCCTTGTGGTACCTATGAAGGTGGGTTTGTGTTTTGAGACTTACCTATTCAGGGCATGCTGTGGGTACTGACAGCCTTTGCCAGTATCAATGGGGCATGGAATGATAGGTGCACGCCACCCCTAGCAGGTGGTGCATCATGTCATGCTCCACATGTCTTCCCAGCCTGAAACACATTGGCTCCCCTTTGACTAACTGCATTACTTCAGCCAGTTATTGCACTTGATCATCCCATCGTCATTTTGTGGCTTCATGCTTGATGAGGGTGGATGTTAGTCAGGGTGCTCAGGTGTGCATATAGTACATGGTGTTACATTACTTAACACATGGCATTCATGCCTCAGGTGGTGCTGCAGGGCTGCCTCTGTCGGATGCGCATATTACACTTCCCTGTACATGTTTGTGAGCAGGTCATGTCATTTTAACAAATATAAAATAAAAATAAAATAAATAAATTTTAGGCATCCATGTTATTATTTGAGTGAGTCAGAGGGGGTATCATTCCCAGGGTTCCTACTGAGCCAGTGTATATGCTGTGCGTTGCCTCTTTGCCAAGGCCACGGCATACTGGGCACGCCTCCTTCTGCATACTGGGGCAGGCTCAGGTTGTTCCTCCTCCGAGTCACGCTCTGCCTGTGATGGCCTTTGCAATGGTGGGGGGCTGTTTGGCCCAGCCCTATGCTGGTCCTGCTGCAGCTGTTTTCGCAAGATCATATTATGTAGCATAGCCCATACCATGACAATTTGGGTACAAGTAGTTGGTGTGTACTGCAAGGCTCCACCAGATGTGTCCAGACACCGGAACCATGACTTGAACAGCCCAAACACACGCTCTATTACATTACGTGTTTGTGCATGTGCCTCATTGTGGCATTCCTGTTCAGGTGTGTGTGCGTTTCTGATGGGTGTCATCAGCCATGGCTCCAGTGCATAACCTGCATCCCCCACTAGGTGTCCGTGTGGGATGTCCCCATTGGCAAATGTCTGGCACAGCTGCGTCAAATGCCAGATGTGGGAATTGTGGTAACTCCCAGGGCAGCCAGCACACACATTTATTATTATGCCCTGGGCATCACACGACCTGGCAGTTGATGGAGGGAAGCCCTTGCAGTTAATGTAGGCCCTACCGCTCACCGGCTGGTGCTTTGATGCATATGTGCGTGCAGTCTATTGCACCCACTACCTCAGGGTATTCTGCTATTTACTGGAAGAGACGCATATTGCTGGCCAATACCTCACGGGCATTGGGGAAATATACATGATCACCGACATGTGCTGACATGGCATCCAGGAACTGGTGCAGTACCCTGGAGGCTGATGCCTGTGATATCCCCATCATATCGCCAGTTGGTCTCTGGAAGGTACCTGTTGCTAGTATTCTTAGGCCAACACATACCTTGGTTTCCACTGGGATGGGTTCCCCTCTGTTGGTTCTGTGTGTGAGGCGTATCCTGCACAGCTCAACAATTTGCTGCAGGAGCTCTCTGTCCACTCTATAGCGCTCTACTATCTCCAGCTCATGTAACCCGTGGTAGGTGACCCTGGGCCTGTACACTCTTCTCCGTCTCCTCACTGTGGGTTGTCTGGCACCATCTGCATTGTCACCACCCTCAGCAAGTCGCCTATGTCTCATTATGACAGCTAAGGCAGCCCCTAACATTTCTGCTCTGAGTGAAGCTTTTTCAGTTTTCACTTCTATTAGCTTACTCCTGTCTTGCAGTGTCTCTTAAGAGAAACATCCTGCACTACTGTTTGCAGAGTTTTAAGTGCTGGGCTGGGCTACTATTCTGCCTGTGTAATTGCCTGCTTCTAATTGTTTTCACTTGCTAGCTTCAGCAGTTATCCCTGCTAGCTTCCTATTAATTCTGTTGCTTCCTTTTTCCTTTCTGTTTCCTCAGGGGGGAGCAACGTGCATACCAGCAGAAACACGCTCACTGTGGCTTACACGCACGCACACGTGCTTACACGGTTCAGAATCTACTTATTCAGGTTAAAACGCGCGCACACCCGCACAAACACTGTTACACGTCTGCCAACAGCCTCCAATATGCTCAGCCTGCCCTACACGCGCGCACACCAGCGCAAACAGTTTTAAACATCTCCCAACACGCTCCCACATGCTCAGTCTGTCTTACACGCACACACACTGCCCTACTCATGCTTCATGGCGCGTACACGTGTGCATGCATGCCCAGCAATAAACTTTGGTGTAAGTAACAGTGTACACCTTCCATTTCTTGACTTTCCCTGACTTATCTAGTGGCACACCTCTTTCCATGATCTGTGTCTGTCATCTGTCATGTTACACTGACCTCCAATGAACTGCATTTCTTTCTACCATTCCCCCCTGTGATGTCACCTATCTCCTACTCTATTCCTCCCCCTTATGTATCTCTTACACTACTCAGACTGTGCTCATTTGCTATGTGACTTTGAGATTCAGTATCCTAACCCTCATTTACATGAGATTGCCTACTAATGCTTAGTTACATGTCTTAGACTCAGCTTCCCCTTAGCAACCACTACACGGTGGCCATGTTGTTTTTGGTCTGCTGGTCCCTGCATTGTCATTCCATGTATTGCATGAAACCCACATTGTGGATTTATAACCTTCTTTTTATGGTTTTATACAGCAGCCCGTTTGCCTGGGGCTGCGCTGGGTTTAAAATTATATTTTTATTATTTTGCATCAGGTTACTTTGCCAATGGCCACATATTTGGCCATTGGCATGCTACTGAGACATATGCACCCTTTATTTGGAGCTGACATGGCTCCGTTGTGGAATTGCAGAAGCGCACTCAGTTGTCAACTGAGTACATTTCTGCAGCTAAAACGTCTCTTACACGGACTGGTTTCTGCTTCGTGGATCGCTAATATACCTCATTTGCATACCTTTCAGCTGCAAGTGAGGTATTTAGCATGTCCACGCCCAGTCCGTGTAAGAGACGTTTTAGCTGGTCTCTTACACGGAGTTTAGGGCTGTTCCTGGATCGCGAGGCTTGCATGGAGTGTTACACGTCTCTTACACTCCGTGCAAGCCTTCGTGAATCCTGCCCTTAGTCTGTCTGCTTTCAGTGTGTCTTCTGGAATTTCATTTGCAGCAGGTGCTCTGGAGTCTTCCTTCAGTGTGCTGCACTGTCCGTATATACCTTCAACAAAGTTTATGGAATCTATTCCTTTGTATATAGTTCTTGTTTAAACATTGAATAATCAGTTTGCTGGTTAAATAGTTTTTGCAATCTAATATTGTCTTACATTATGTGTTATCAAATTGATATAGTTGGCTGTTACACATGTATCTTACATTACTTTATGCCAGTCTGATCATATGACATTTATAAATAAGCTACTAATCATAATGAATGCTAAAATTCAACAAATAAGATTATTTTCATTTTATTTTATTTTACATTTGTTGACCGGGGTAGTCTAACTAGATACATGTCCATTTTCAGTAAAGGCCCGAGGAGAAAAGCTCCAAGACACATACAAAATACAATAAAGAAGGAAATAACAGTAAAGATACATACAAAATACAATACAGAAAGTAGTAGTAGTTAGAACAAATAAATTTTAGTTAGAACAAATTTTTTTTTTCTCAAAAAAATAGCAAATAGTTAAACATTGTTAGAGAAATACTAACTACCATACTCCAACTGAGCATAGCAAGAACACTAAACAGCAAGGATAATATTTATGAGAGGATGTTATATACATATATTTATGAAATTCATTAGCAGTTTCATGGTAAAAAGAATCTATAAGGGTAAGACTATGATGATGTACGATAGTTATTGGTGAGAAGTAAGAAAGTTAGTCAGGATTAGTGCAGGAACATAACCAGTGTGTATTGAGGTATAGTTTGAGTTTCTTTTTAAAAAGTGTAAGAGAAGACAGAGTTGTGAGTTCAGTGGGTAGCAAATTCCATAGCTTTCCAACAGTATTAGAGAACAGGGAGTCACCTGCTGAGTTGTTGGATCTGCAAGTGTTAAACAGTAGTTTGTTTGATGAGCGTAATTTTTTTGGATTATTGTAGGGGGTAAAGAGGCTTGAGAGTATTGGTGGGTTGATACAGGGTTTTGTGGGCTATAGCAAGCTGTAGAAATTGGAGATGGTGTAGAAACTCTAGCCAATCAAGTTGTTTTAGATTAAGGCAGTGATGAGTTCTGAAAGGAGAGTCAGTAGCAAATCTGGCAATATTGTTATAGGATACTGCCAGTTTCTTGAGGTTTTTTTTAGAAAGATTCATATAAATGTGTGAAGCATAGAGTAGAGTAGAGATTAGGTGAGTTCTGGCTATAGCAGTCCTGGCTCCTGGTGTAAGAAAGGGTTTGATTCTATAGAGGGATCCCAGTTTCTTGTTGACCGTTTTTATTGTACTGTTAATATGACTAGCAAAGTTGAGGTTATTGTCTATTGTTATTCCTAGGAGTTTGGTAGTAGGGTCGGGAGAAATAAGAGTACCATTGTTAGATGTAAGTGTGAAATGTATGGGGGTGGACTTACGGGTTGGTGAGAAGAGTAGCAGTTTATTTTTGGGTTTAGGAGGAGGCAATGGTTTGTGAACCATTCTTCAACAGTATTAAATGCTTTCTGGGTAAGGGTCTGTAGTTCGGTTTGAGAAGTGGCTGAGCAGATAATAGTAGAGTCATCTGCATATTGAATGCAGGTAGTATGTGGAACTGCTGACTGAAGGTCATTAATAAAAATGGAAAATAGGAGAGGACCTAATATGGAGCCCTGAGGGACACCAAGAGAGATGGGAAGGAGATTAAAAAGATTGTTGTGCCAGAATACAGCCTGCTGTCTGTTTTCTAGGTAAGACATGAACCAATTTATGGCTAAGGGATCAAGTGATAGAGATTTCATTATATGTAAAAGGAGTTGGTGATTAACCATGTCAAAAGCTTTGGATAAATCAATGAATACTGCAGAGGAAAGAATAGTTTTGTTATGGTTATTGTTAATACTATCTGTGAATGATAGCAGGGCAGTGGTGGTACTGTGATAAGGTCTGAAGCCATGTTGACAGTTGGCAAGTTGTTTTGGAGAAGGTGGTTAAGAAGTTGCTTATGGATACACTTTTCCATATTTTTTGCCAGAGGAGATAGCAGAGCTATAGGACGAAAGTTAGAGAAGTCATAAGAATTTCCACCTTTGTGTAGTGGAATAATGTAAGAAATTTTCCAGATGGATGGGATATTTCTTTCACTTATGGTTCTATTGATCAGAATGTTGGAGCAGAGGGGGTAGAGTGATAATCATATAACAGGTAAGGGGCAAAAGCCGCGACATAAACAGTTATAATCTGATAGTGGGTGGGAGGAGTTAGAGTATGGGGAAGAGCACAGAGTTGGAGGTAATACAGTAGTTAGGTAACAGGGAGTGCAGTCAAGAGAAAATAGATAGATAATATAGGAGAAGCTCGGTAGGAGAGGAGACAAAGAAGTGGTCTGTCGAGAAAGACAATCAGTGAAATATAGAGACTACAAGTGAGTCTGAAGGTAAGAGGTGTAGGAGAAAGATAAGAGGCTTAGCAAGTATAGATTTAAGATGTAAGAGGAGTAGACAGTGATTTAAAATGCCTTAGAGTAAAGAAGATCAAGAAACCAGTGAGTCAAAAGGAAGCTGGGAACTTAGTTGGGGAGATTAGATCAAGAAAAGGTGAAGTAAAGGACAGAAAGCTTAGTTAGGGAGATATGGCAGAGAGAGGATGAAGAAATAGAAAGCTAATATTAAGGCACCACCTGGTGGTCAGACACCTTATTGCATTAAATAAGTCACCTAAGGGGATATTAGACTGAGGGAGAAGGGAGATAAAAAAGTATGGGGAAAGTAGGGTAAAAAATAAACTAAAAGTAAGGGTTAGAAGAATGCTGTAAGAGGGAGGTAGTTTGGCTGCTGGCTAACCTGACTGGGAAATTTGCCTAACTTAGCAGTATATTTAATTATTGTTATGGATACAATCTTTCAAGTAGCCGTAGCAACACATACTTTCACTGTCTTTTTTCAGGTAGGTCACACAGGGAGCTGGTAGGTAAATTCTTTACACAGGATTATTTCCCTTGGGCATCAAACAGGGCACATTCAGGTGATCAGGTGCAGGGACGTGCAGGAACACAAAGGTTTCACTGTCTTTTTTCAGGGAGGTCACACAGGGAGCTGGTAGGTAAATTCTTTACACAGGATTATTTCCCTTGGGCATCAGACAGGGCACATTCAGGTGATCAGGTGCTGGGACATGCAGGAACACAAAGGTTTCACTGTCTTTTTTCAGGGAGGTCACACAGGGAGCTGGTAGGTAAATTCTTTGCACAGGATTATTTCCCTTGGGCATCAAACAGGGCACATTCAGGTGATCAGGTGCAGGGACATGCAGGAACACAAAGGTTTCACTGTCTTTTTTCAGGGAGGTCACATAGGGAGCTGGTAGGTAAATTCTTTACACAGGATTATTTTCCTTGGGCATCAAACAGGGCACATTCAGGTGATCAGGTGCAGGGGCGTGCAGCAACACAAAGGTTTCACTGTCTTTTTTCAGGGAGGTCACACAGGGAGCTGGTAGGAAAATTCTTTACACAGGATTATTTCCCTTGGGCATCAAACAGGGCACATTCAGGTGATCAGGTGCAGGGACGTGCAGGAACACAAAGGTGTAGGTGGAAGCATCGGAGCAGGGTGCACAGCAGCCAGGTACAGAGTGAAAGAAGAAAAAAATCCCATCTATCCCAAAGGCGACAGTGTTAGTTAACTAATGGTAGTGATAAAACCTGCCAATCTTTTTAACTATATATTAACAGCAGTAATGAATTTTCTGGCATTTTGAATACTTGTCAACAGCCCTGCAACATAAAGCTGGATACTTGTCTGACCCATTTAGAAGTCGTGCTTGGAAGGGGAAAAGAAAGTAGGTGATAATCAAAAAGTTGTATTTTCATGCTGACTGTGGTTAGTCACATTTTTATTTAACAAATGAGTAGAGTTGATGTTTGCATGACAGTATTAACAAATGTATGTCAAGAAATGCTCTGACACTCAGCTGAAACTACTAATGCTATCTTACATGTTCACCTTCACTCAATAATGCCTTCATAAACTATACAAAATGACACAGTGAATAGGAAACTTCCAAATTTAGCAGTAAATCGACATAAATTTATTTTCTGCACAGCTCAACTGTAAGTCATTTGTTTAAATCCTCTGTACTATACTAAGCATCACCTACTTATTGTTGGTAGGTTTAAGTGCCAATTCACTTGGCTACATACGAGGACGAAAACTTGCTGATCTGTTGTTATCTGTATCTTAATGCCAAAGGTGAAGTCACACATCATATTCTGAAAATTATGGCTTTTTCAACACTGTGCAGCAAACTCATTGCAAAAAATAATAATTTCCAGCAGTTCTCATCAGCCTGTATCATGTGATTTTTCTAAAATAACATGCTGGAAAAATTCTGGCAGAACATTGATCTCAGTAATTTTAGCTTTGAGAAATGGAAGCAGTTTCACTATGATGAATTCATGATCCATGTCCTTTGCTTCACATGTGAAAAAGACAAACAGTGATGTGTTTCTTGTTGATATTTAGTGACTCTTGTCTTACAATTAGATGTTACAATAAATGAACTGTCACTTGTATGTCAACGATATAGATGTGCCACAATAAAAGCTATTTTAATGGAAGGAGTGTCACAAATCATTCAGTAAATATTTTTGAATATACACTATCGATCACTGAGTAACAGATGAATAGAGGACAAGCAATTGTACTAAAATACTTTGTCCAAAGTACAGTTGTTGATGAATGGAACTGTTATGGAAAGGCAGACTACTTTCACAATAATTACCATGGTCTCGGGGAAAGTTTTCCACTTTCAAAATGGTTCATGCATACTTATGTGTATAAATAATAAACAAGATGTATGATGAGAAAAGTTGCAAGGAGAACGGGCCTCAAGGCAAACTACAATTATAGTTACTGGAGGTCTTCTAGAGTTTTTTTTTTAATTTTATTTATGTTTGGTTGTGCAAATAAGTGCATTCCCAAAACTACTCTCTAGTAAAGTAATTGGCATGACACAGTAAGCAAGTGTAGACTCAAACCCAAGACTATAGGGTGTTTAGCAGCAGGTACTAAACTGCCATTGCTCCATTGCTCTGTTTTTCTTCTGCCTGCATAATGATACAATGATGTTCATTATGTCATTATTTTCTGAATAAGTAAATTGTGTGTTTAATGCCTTGAGGATACTAATTCTTATCTTAAGGTGTTTTGCGGTGTACAGCTTTAGCTACAATTATGTGAATGTGGAGAGTTTGTGAAAGAAATTAGTTTATTTTTTTTTAATCAGTTAAGTAAACTGCTCTAATGTTCCTTTTCAGTCATAATCTATGCTCTAAGGCATATAGACAGGAAAATACCAGAAATCAGAAACCTGGACGTGATTTATGGTTGTTACAGTACAATAAATATTAAAGTAAACAAGTTAGTAGGAGACATTTTGAACAAATCTCATTTAAAATGATTATTTGCTTATTTATTTATTTATTTATTTATTTATTTATTTATTTATTTATTTCCAGTTTGTTAACCGGGAAAGTCCATTGGGCCAAAATGGGCCCTTTTTCAATGGAGGCTCCGGGAGAAAAGCTCCACAGTATATATGTACAAAAATCAGCAAGAAGTAAAAACAATAATTAATACAGTAATAGCTCAATCGTATGCACATACAAGAGATCTACAAGAGGTAATACCAAGAGTTAATACAGTATGTTCTAGAAACAAACAAGCAGTAGTAAATACATGATATAATACAATAGAGTTACGTTACATCAGTTGTGTAGAACCCTAAACAGAGAGTATACATTTTATCTTATGTGTCAGACATAAAGCATATCTGAGCTAGGGTAAGGTAGAAGGAGTAGGAGTAAAAGAGGTGGGAGGAAGATTAAGATGGGTGGGAGCAGGAGCATTCCCAGGTAGTGGAGAGATAAGAATGGAGCAAAGACTTAAAGGAGGAAAGATTTTTGTGTAGTATGGATGTGGGGAGGAAGTGAGTTCCATTTTCTTGCAAGGGAGAATGATAGAAGAATTTGACCAGGGGTACGTGATGGTTTGTGTACTTCAAGGAGGTTCTGATTATTAGATCTGAGGGATCAGTCAGGAAGGTGCATAGTAAGGACAGAGGAGAGGGTGGGGCCTTGAGAAGGGTAGAAAATGAGTTTATGGGCAGTGGAGAGCTGAATAGAGGATAGGTAGTTAGGGAGTTCCAGCCAGTTCAGAGACTGTAAGTCACCATGGTGAGAAGAGGATTTAGAGCTGGTAGCAAATTTGGAGATTTTGTTGTAAGAGGATGCTAGTTTAGCTTTGAGGGTTGCTTGCAGGTTGGTAAGGAGAGGAGCTCCGTACATGAGGAAGGGGAGGAAGTATTTGGTAGAGACAGAGTAAGCTTAGTTGAAGACGTGAGGTAGCTATTGTGCCAGTAAAGCATTCCTAGTTACTGGTGGGTTTTTTAATATTGGTTTAGAGGTGAAAGTAATATTTTAACTGTTCATTGATAAGGATGCCTAGAAGCTTAGCTTGGGAGACTATTTCAATGGGAGTTTTATTTTGGTTAACTATAGAGAAGGCATTTGTGTCTATTTTGGTATTTTTGGAAGGGGCAAAGATCATGATTTTGGTTTTGGATGCATTAAAAGCTAAGCGATTATTTTGCATCCAAATCTTTGTTGTGTTGAAGGCAGCTTGTGTTATTTGTATGAGCTTAGGAAGGGATTCCACAAAGCAAATAATGGTTGAGTCATCTGCATATTGGACAAGTTTGGCATTAGGGATGCATTGGTGGAAGTCGTTTATGAAAACATTGAATAAAAGTGAGACCAAGATAGATCCTTGGGGAGTGTTAAGGTAGGAGGAGGTGGAATTATTCCATTTGATGGCTTGCTGTCTATCAGAAAGATAGGTGGAAAATCAGTTCAAAGAGGAGGGAAAGAGATTAAAATATGAGAGCTTAGATAGAAAGTAGACTATGGGATATTTTATCAAAGGCTTTAGAAAGGTCTAAGAAAAGGGTAGATACAATATTACCTGAATCACGGGGACAGTTAATGTTTTTGAGAAAGGATAGAAGGGCTGTGGTGGTACTATGTCCAGATCTAAATCCATGTTGTGTTGGGGTAAGTAAGTGGTTGTCTGAGAGGTAGGGTAAAAGTTGAAGGTAAATGCATTTTTCAAGAATTTTTGAGATAGGGGAGCAGATGGCAATGGGACAGAAGTTAGGGATGTCAGTGCTGCTGCCTCCTTTATGTAAGAGAATAATAAAGGCTTTTTTCCAGATGAGGGGTACGTATCTTGGATTGAACGGTTGATTAGAATACAAATGGGGAGTGCAATGCCATCTGCAGCTAGCTTAAGGAAGTTAGTAGAAAGGTTGTCGGGGGCATTGGAACAAGGTTTTAGTTTTTGGAGGAGTTTTTTTATAGTGGAGATAGGTTTGAAGGAGAAGAGAGATGGGTGCGAAGTATATGTGGTAGAGGGTGGGGGGTTGTAGGTAAGAGGACTGGATGAAGCAATGGAGTTCTGAGGGAAAGATGTTGTGAGCTTGGCAATAGAGTCTATGAAGAAGGAATTAAATTTAGTGGCTATGATATGGTCTGGGGAGCTATGGTCAGGGCAGGGATTGTCTTTTCAGCCAGGATTGAGGAGGGTAATGATACTATTCTAAAAATTTTTGGGATTGGATTTGTGGTTGCTTTGAAGCTTATTGTAATAGGATTTGCAGTCAGAAGCAATTATTTTTTTTTACTTTATTACAAAGTTGTTTGTATTCAGTGAGGGTGTTGGGTGTTTTATATTTTTGGTAGAGTTTCCACGATTTGTCATGAGTATGCATGAGGGTTAATGTTTCTTTGGAAAGCCATGGGGAAGCAATGGATTTTGCTGTTTTAGTTCTGGGAGGGGCAAAGCAGTTTAGTAGGATAATAAAAGTAGTGTTAAAGTAAGTAACTGCATTGTCAAGAAGACGAGTTTTCAAAGGGTTCCAGTTCATCAGTTTTAAGCTATCGGAAAAGGATTGTGGGTTGAAGTTTTTGAGGTTACGGGTTAAGATATAGTTGTGGCATAAGTGTATGGAGGAAGGGGTATGACAAATGAAGGCAGGCAGGTGACCACTGATGGAATCAGGCAGAGTGCCATTGTCAGAAGTATTACTGAGGTGGGAAACTAAAATCCAGTCCAGAATGCTGTCTGAAAAATTGTCTTTGTTGGGTCTAGTAGTAGAGTCAACTAATTGAGAGAAGTTCTATAAGTTGATAGTCTGGGAGGAGGTAGTTGACTAAATAGAAGCCTAGTTAATGTTAACGTCTCCTAAGATAATTGTTTCGTTGGTAATGTTAGCTGAGAAACAAGAAAGTATATCTTCCTGAAGGGGAATGTTATTTCCAGGTGGGATATATAGGTATAAAAATAGGTTGGGCTATGGCTATGTTTTTATGGTTGCTGATTTTCAGGAGGGCTAGGATTATTTCAGCTGTACCGAATTTAAGTATATGGTTGGTATAAGGAATTATTGTTAGGTAGGAAGATTAAAACAAATGCATCTAAAATAATTATTTCAAAGATAATGTATATCACAGGAAGACATATGAAAAGATCATCACAGGGATACTGCACAATGCTGTAAATATGTGAGTCAGCAGAGGTAAAATACATACAACAGTGCATAAGATTTAAATAATTCCATAATGAAGCATTCCAAGAAGGTTTGAAGTTTTAGATGCTGTGAAGTAGTCGGTGTATAGAGGGGAGAATAAGAAAGGGAGACAGAGTAACTGTGAAGGACGATTGGAGGTTAGCCTAATTATCTGAAGTAGGCACACTGAGAAGATGGAAAACAAATAATGCTTTCAAAGCTTTTGAGTCACTTTATTTCCTGATAGATGTGGGATGATACAGAGACCCAGATAATAGCTGCATATTTGAGTATATCCTATTGGAAGAGAAATGGCAAAGGAAGTGAGATTGTCATGATCCTGGCTTTGAAGGCTGTTGGCAGCAGGCAAGTAAGACTGATGAAATGGGATAAAAAGGGACAGTGAAAAAAGATATCAATATGTGACACGGGTTATTCACACAAATGGAAAAATAATAAGGCTCTCCTCTTGGAGAAATAAAAATAAATAAACAAATCTTATTAAGGATGAGTTGAGGACTGATTCGCTGGTGGAGGAGATCTGATTTTTGAGAGAATAGGAAATAGGGTGGAGAAAGGGAGTGAAACACATCATCAGGCATGTGATGCTGGCAGAAATAGAAAGTCACTTGCCTTGCATTAACCTCGAAGAGCTTCTTTTCTGTACTTTAGTTGATATCTTTATATGAAAATGAAATGTTACTGAAAAAACAACAATGACACTTTGTTCCTTATGCTAATTTAAAGAAAGAGAAACTGCAGTTTGAACAATGTGTGGCAACCACCTAATAACATCCCCTTCCTGATTTTCTAAGTAATTGCTGCAGGTCTGACTCAGGGGTTACCATGAAGCAAACTCATTATCAAAGCTATGCAGTGAAAAGAGACACTGTGCAGATAGATGTAGTCTTAACTAAATGATATCACAAAATTTGTTGTTATATTAGACTATCAGGAATCAGCCATAAAAATGGGTAAAAAAATATTTGTAGCCTTTAACTCCAAACAGAAATTTGGCTTGGAATCATCACTAAGGAGGAAAGCAACAATATCTAAGTCTTTAGTAAGTGTTTCAAAATTGGTATAAACTGAACTGTGGTCAGAGATCTCTACAAATCAGTTGCCAGAAACTATACCTGGGATTCAGCAAGCAGCCATGCAGGAATGAGTTATTCCTGAAATGCAGGGACTGCTCCTGTACAGCATGGCAGCACACCTTCCATATTCATGAAGGCGCACTGCCTGTGCAGTTAAACTTACATGGAGTCATGTAAGAGTGCAGGGTGTGTGTCTGAGAGCAGAGCTCTCACAATACACATGCCTCTGCCCTCCAGCATTGCCTTTCATCAATTAAAATGAGCGAGAATGCTCATAACACTCCCAACACATCAGGAACATACCTCTCAACTGTACAGATTTTTACAGACTGTCCAGATGTTTGTCACATATTTTTGGTGTGTTCCTCCTAAAATCTGTACCTTTCTGGAAAACAGCTGAGGATTGAAATCATTACATAATGACAAACATTTGAGTTTAAAAGACTCCACGTCCTTCAGAAAATCCATGCTAATGCAAGATCTATCAGTATATCAACTAAGTTTGTAAGAGCAATATTTAAAATCTGTCCCTATTTGTCCCCCCATTATTTTAGGGGGTGTCCAGAGTTTTTGCTGCAAGAGGTTGAGAGGTATGCTCACCATGAAGCAGAAAGCTGATAAAAGTACACGGTTTAGCATTAGCAGGGATATTCTGAAGAGTATAGCTAAAATAACAAACTTTTTTTTTTATAAATAAATGCAATAAAGTTTAAGCGTAGCTGCATGGATGTGCCCGTTGCTTAGCTATGCTTAGTCCAGCTTAAACAGTACAAGAAGTTAAATAGCAAGAGACATCCAACATACACAGTATTGCAATAATGTAGTGGTTAGAGCGTATGCTTTACAAGCAGCCATTCCTGGTTTGATCCCCACTGTAACCAATTCACATTTTAAATGTGACAGCAGTGCATAAACAATTTTTTCTGTATTACATACTAAATAACATATATTTGTTAACCGGAGTACTGCATTAGGTCCAGATGTGAGGTGTCAGTGTAATAAAGCTGTGAAATTCCCTTATAAACACAAGTGCCCCATACAGTATTGTCACACATAAATAAATAAAATGAAAGCACATTGGGGGATGTCAGGGACAGTAAACAAATGTATAATATGTAATGAATGATGAATCAATGCCATACAGCAGATAGTCTATAAAATGAAAAATAAGCTATGCTAAGCATTGTATAGCTCTGCTTACCAGGTGTAAGCATTGTGTAAATATGACTGCTAAGCAATGAGTAGCCCAGCTAAGTGGATTTGCCCATTGGTAAGCAGTGCTGAACCTGTCCCTTTAAGCAATGCCAACCTTAGCTAAGTAGGTTTGCCCACAGCTTAGCTTAGCTCAGCATATTCAAAACCATCCAATCATGGCAAAGGACAGGAAATTGGACATATTTAAACCCCACAGGTGGGAATACAGCTCATAACTGGTTGCAGCTTCCCACTGTACCCAGCATGGCTAGAGTCGGACAGGGATTGTGCTTCCGGGTGCAGAGCTGGGACATCCAGGAGTCCAAGATCATGGTAGGACTTCTGGTAAAAAAACATGATGAGAGACTGCTGCAGGGCCAGTACCAAGGCTCCCAATATAAAGCGGAAGCCTGGGACCGTCGCCCGTGACATCACTAGTGCCACTGGTATTCCTCGGACTGGTGAGCAGGTCAGGCACCACGATGCTGACCTGAAATAAAGGAAGAGGGAGCTCTTGGACCAGTGGATCACAGAATCAAGGCAGATGGGTGATGTCCCAGCAGTGTGTAAATACTCATACCAGTAACTGTTTAATAATGTCCAGCCTGTGTATATGATGGATAGGTATGGCTAAATATTTCTCTATTTCCCTTACAGCTGCAGCTGAGTGGGCTGTGAATCAGGAAGGCTATTTGAGTAGGCTACAAAGGCTGTGTCACGAGGCTGGTGAGTAACAATCCTGCTTGTAGTAGTCATACCAAATAAATATAAAAGTATTAGAAAGTCAGCTGTCAGTATAAAAAAACTGTTGTTTGTATGGGTTGTACTGAATAAACCAGACAATATGACAGTAATTGTCCCAAATATGTCGTATTTAAATAAAACTGTAACTGCCTGGCAATAAAGCTCTAAATCCTGGACTGGTTGTGTTTGCTCTGGTATTGTATGGCATTTTTAGTGTTGCATTCTCTGAATAGTAATGTATTAACCACTGTTACCCATACTGTGATACATAATAAAAATGTCTAGGAATGTCTGTATAAGACTGTTGTAATTCCAAGATCAGAT
>NC_056736.1:790631818-790639318 GCF_019279795.1 Protopterus annectens | reverse complement strand
GATAATGCCATTGATATGTCAGACACAAGACTTGTGTGGTGAACAGACAAAACATAACAGCCAATCCTCTGGCCATCATGTGGATAGAACCACAGTTGAGAGCTATGCAGACAGACTGCATTCCATACAAAACGAGCATGCACACACAACCCCTGTAAAACCAGCAGTATTCAATGCATATAACAGCAATACTCACACTGTCCATAGGTCTGGAACCTTATACAAACATGCATTTGGCCTGTGTCCGCAGGTCCTATTGTAAGAAGTATCGCTACCTGCTGTCTGTAACACTGCTACCCACACACATGAAGGATGTCTTCCATACAGGAAAGGTAAAGGGACAATGCCACATGATGTAGTCATTTATAGTAGTGGGTTGCTATGACATTGGCTATTGGAAGTACTACAAAGCTGGCTGCATGCAATTAGCAAGTGGGGAACACTAATTGATGCAGAGGCCATCATCTGATCATGAGCATCATCTACAAAAGCCATGCTCCAACCTATTCAAATCAGCTCAATCCCTGTAGTGGAGAGAGACAGAGAGAGAAAGAGAGAAAAACCTCAGCAAAAACAGAAATAATAGTAAAAATAAAAAACAATACTAAAAAGAAAAAAAAAACAAACAAGGGGGATATCCTGAAGTGCAACACAGAAAAGAGCATATTAATAAAACAGGTATGTAAAACATGTCAGCATGTAATTGAATGTAGTACTTGATCTGTAATAATGGGACAGATGATTTTGAAAGCTTGATATGTGTCATCAATACTTGCTGTAATGATGTCCTGCTGAACAACTGCTATGGACATAGCATCTGGCCCTTTGGCAGTAGGCCATACCTGTCAACTGTACGAATCTGCACGGAATGACAAGATGTAAACCATCATAGTGGTTGTTCTGTTCCTCCAAACATGTATATTAGTCTGGCAAATAGCTGAAGGTGGAAGCAATCAAGTCATGATAGACACATGAGTGTCAGACCTCATCATCTTCAGAACAGTCATGCTAATAGAAATGTATCATGCACAAACTTCTTAGGTTTGTAATAGGATTATCTACGATCTGTCCCTATATATCCCCCCTAATGTGAGGCTGTGTAAACATGTGACACTCTGTTTTGTAGCAAGGCAAAACAGTGCAACAGTTGAGGAAGGAGGTTCAGAGTGTGGACCTGATATCTGAAGACACTCCATATATATATATATATATATATATATATATATATATATATATATATATATATATACACACACACACACACACACACACACACACACACACACACACACACACACACACACACACACACACACACACACACACACACACACACACACATTTCCCCTACTGTTGAATGACTGTGCTGCATGATATGTTTGAGAACACATTACACATATCTGCAGCTCAGATGGGTTACTGGTAAATTGATGTGGCTATGGTGTGCAGGGTCCTGGGTTACACACTTGCAAGGGCTGATAATGTATTTGTTGGCCAGAACAAGGGCTGTTGGATACAGAGTGATTAAGGCACCCATAAGCAGTTGTAAGTGGGTGTGAAATGGACAGTTATGTATGGTTTGACATTTGTGTTGGAAACAGATTGCCCTTTTTGTGTTAAGGTGAGAGTGGGATGTTAGGGACAGAAAGTAGGTATATATGGGGAGGTAGGTTGGTTCGGAAGACAGACAAGACAGCATACAGGGGCGGTGTATGACACATGTGGTGGGTAAACACCTTGGATATGGAGGGGTGTTTGGAAATTGGAAGCCCATAATCCCCAAAATGGAAACAGTGGGACTGAAGTCCCCACCCATTGGCAGCCACCACTGCACCTTCACTGCACTGAAGGTGGCTGTGCTGGGGCTGAGCAGAAGGGCCAGGCTGAACCTTTGTGTGTGTCATGAGGGCCTCAATGTGGTGTAGCAGATCACACAATTCTCTGCAGAGCTCCCTATGCATCAGACCCTGGACCTGACTTCAGGTTACAGGATCCTGTCTGTGCACGATCCCGGGGGGGGGGGCAAGTACTATCCACTGAGGTGGTTCCACCTGAAGGTAGTGTAGGACCAGCAGATGACAAGGTCACAGGTTGGGTCCCAGATGTGCTGTGGCCTTGGTGCCATGGCCAGATGAGGTGGGAGAGGTGGTACTGCTGGGAACAGCCTTCCTAAACATGCTATTGTGTTGCAGTTTTAGAACATATGTGGGTAGTAATTGTCAACACAATCCAGGATTAGTTATAACAGCATGCATACATATTCCCAGTAACCCAAAACACCAGATTTGGAACAATTGCATAGCAAACAGAACCCATGCATATATGGAACCACAGTGGCCATTACAATGGCATGCAGGTTACATTGTTAGCAACAGGCCACCAATGATAGTGTTTTTACATGTAACATGAATAGAAACGCATTTCAATATTCGTTGCACAATAGGATATATGTCCCAAGAGTAGGTTTGGTGTAAATATACCCATTGATGTGTGTGTTCAGATTATTTTTGCAGATATGGTGGGGAGAGAGAGAGATCTTAATTAACAACTATTATATCCTTGCAGTATGAGAGGCGGCCACGGTGGTGCAGCGGTTAGCGTTGCCGCCTCACAGCAAGAGGTTCTCTGGTTTGATCCTCGGCTGGGGTGCCTTCTGTGCGGAGTCTGCATGTCCTCCCTGTGGTCGCGTGGGTTTCCTCTGGGTGCTCCGGTTTCCTCCCATATCCCAAAGACATGCAGTAGGTGAATTGGGCACTCTAAATTGGCCCTAGGTGTGAGTGTGTGTGCCTTCTGTGAAAGGTTGGGCACCGGGCTGGCAACTTGACACCGTAAAACTCCACTGCCAATCATGAGATCATCCGCTGTGACAACCCCTAACCAGGAAAAAGCCGAAAGAAGAAGAATATCCTTGCAGTATGAGGTCCTCAGACCTTTTTTCCTGTTTATGTCTTGCAGGTACAATGTCAAGAGAGTGACTGCCTGCCTCCACTCCACAATAGAATAACATCCTCATCAACTTCATGGTGCATCACCATGGAACCCTCTTTGGGCATACAGCCAATGATCTGCAGGAGAGGACTGCCCTGTGGAATGAGTTCGTCCACGGGGTAAACAATGTCCGCTTGCATAATTGCAGTTATAGGCCGCTGCAACATTGTTGCATTGACCTCATCCTCCATGCCTGACAGTGTGCTGCTGGAGTTAGGAGGGACCAGCGAGCAACAGGTGGGGGTCATGCCATCCAGCCCCCGTTGAGACATGTTGAGGAGCTCCTTGCCAGCCTAGGGGCACCTGCCCACCTGCCAAGTCAAGAACTGGAAGATAGCATTGTGAAAGTGGGTGCTACTCACACAATGGATGAGGAGCATGCAGTTAAGGCCCCAGGGCACATTAGTAGACCACTGTTGCCTATCCTTCTTCATGTGTAAATTATCTTCTTGCATATGTCAGATAACATAGTCAGTCACTGCAGTGTAGAAATGAACAGATGTGCATAATCTGTAGCATTGTGGGTTTGTACTGTTGATGTACTGAAATGCTGCTCCCACCCTGTACCAATGCACAGGTGTGGCTACTGACATCACATCTCTCATGCACATATGTAGGGCCCTCTGATATACTTCTGGGGAAGCAGCCTGTAGCTGGTGAGCATTGAGGTCTTTTGTTCAGGTTTGCCAATACACTGGCCATGTTATGGCCATGGCATTTGCCATGCACACATTTAACGCACCTACCCATAATGCATGCTGTATATATTCACTTATTGTTGCTGTTAACTGCACATCATCACAGTGGTCACTATGATGGAATATCTGAAGGGTATGTAAGAGTCCTGCAGTATAACTAACAACCTGTCAGTGCAAGATGTGTGGACAGAGATAAACATAATGGTTGGACAAATGGCTTACAGTTGGGACATGTCTGAAACATTACCCTTATACAGTGGCTACAACAGTGTATATACCAGTATTACAATGTCAACTGTTACAGATCTACACAACGACATATCACAATACCACATTCCACAACTTCTACAACCTATAATGCGATCCTAACATGAGCAATGAATGTGTATTATGGTATACTATGTTAGAACAACAAATATGGGGAATACATACCATAACAAACAATGGAAGCATATGTGTGCACATACTCCAAATAACACTGTGGAAGCAGCTTTTGATGTACTGCAGCATTCACTCATCTTAGGTATGCACCTTCCATCAAGTACGGGTCCTCAATGTCACACCAAGTAATGGTCTGCTGTCCAAGAAGTATGTCCATGACATTTGCCCACTCACCTGCAACAGTGGCAGCCCTGGCTTGCACACATATTACAAACCATGGAATGGATCCCATATCCAAAAGGTAACACTCTGTAGTGGGAGACATAGCCTTACCTTACCACTGCATATACCATAGCAAACAGTGCAGACAAGCATGTATGTGACAATGAAGTATGGGACACCAGTAATGTAGAAAATAAACAGATGCCCATCCAAGACAGATGACAACATATGTTGCAAACTGGTCACAGAGGCTGCCCAGACACATGCAGCAACACTGAGGGACTTGCAGGAATGTCTAGCAAGTACTGCCTGTGCAGTACCTGTGTCAACAATTACCTGGACTCTGAATAAGTGCGGCCTATGGGCTAGGGTAATCAGATGGAAGAGTTGTTCCACAGGAGACATCATCCAGTGCTCTCTACAGGTAGCATATGCATAACATCAAGTCTCCCAAAGGCATGTGTTGCAATGTGTAATGGTGTACCGAGACCAAGGCTGAAATGTGCAGACAGTATTAATAAAAATACATGTGCTGCACAAGCAACACCTCACTCTCCTTCAGGCCCACCATCCCCATCTGTATCTTGCTGGTGCCAGTGTACACCTTTAGTTTGCTTTTCATTAGCAGGAACTAGGCTGTTAGACATGGTGTTCCAAATTTGGGACACTGCAAAATGACACACGTGTGGCCCATAGTTGGCAAGCATCTGCAAAAGGGCTGAGGATGGGAAGGGGTGTCATCCTGAACACAACAGTGAACTGAAGCATACATCCAAAGCTCGCTAAGAATGGCTGTATCTGAACACAGTCAAGGTCATGCATTGTGCCAAACATAACCCTGACTCCACAGCAATAGTGAAGGTACTGTGTGACCTCCAAGGGCTGTGCACACGAGATGACCTTGCAATCTGTCAGAGGTGGGGGACATTTGAAGGGTGGAGTGACCAAATAATGGCAAGTGAAGATGGGCCAAACTAGTATACACCTTCTATTAATAGAGACTGCTGTAGCTCACTTAACAGGTGCTGCAACAAAACATCGTATTAAGGGTATGCATACTTATGCAACCCACATATTATATGCATCCCAATCAACATCTGCATAATTAACACATTTGTTTGCTACTGCATTTGATTGAACAGGTCATATGTCACATATCAGGTGTGTGCAATGTTAACATATGCAGTACTGTGGCCCCATGGCATATCAGGGAAGAGAGTGGCATGTCAATAAGGGTGTGTATACTCCTCATAGCCACAATAAGCATTGGAGATTGTCAGTATAATTGGATTTTATTGCTCATACATGCACTGCTGATGATGAGATCTGCAAATTGGACATCAGGCATTCACTATTGACATCTGTCCTCATATCAACTCAGGTATGTGTCAGACAAACACCTAGGGGCTGTGACCAACAGAGCAAACATAACTGCCACACATATACACATTCAGCAATGGTATGTACACTTGTGAGGTATGGTGCACAGTACATGGCAGGGTGCTGAGCAGGTGCACAGCAATACTGTGTACATGGGTTCAGTGTGTTCCAGGGGAAGGGGAATCACCTACTAATGCAACTCATGCATCACAGAGATGTATACTGTTGGTAGCAGGGATTGAGTATAGCTGCAGTGCATGCTGTTGAGTGCCATATGTCATGCATGTTGACAGATGGGTAATGAGAGCTCTGTGTAATAGCTTTGTGCTACCTCACCTGTAAGTGCGTGCGTGTGTGTGTCTCTCTCTGTGTGTGTGTGTGTGTGTGTGTGTGTGTGTGTGTGTGTGTGTGTGTGTGTGTGTGTGTGCATGCATGTGTGTAGAGATAAGCAATGACATACAGGTCTTAAAGTACATTATCTGTTTTCCCCTCACAGGTAGCAAGGTGGATCAGGGTTTCTCCTGCAGGCAAACTGATGTTAGTGTCCATATAGACTCTAAAAGAATTCAAAACCAATTCAACGAATAAATCCACAAAAATGATGACCTTACAGGGTTTAAAACAAACTGGGCTGTTTTAAAATTTGCATCTGATGAAGTTTTTGTAATTTTGAAATATTGAGACGAAAGCACTTATATATTTTATTGTTTATTAAATAAAAAATGTGCTTGGTGGTTTTAAGAAGTGCCTCCTCTACACTCATTTTTGTGGATTTATCCATATAGACTCTGACAATGATGATAGGTATGGTGAGGCACAGGCGGTGTTGTCAGTCCCCCCCACGCAGTCACATTGCCTATACATACCCCATCACCAGTGGCCATAGATGAGGGACAGTTGGTGGCTGGTGGGTGGTGGCATGGAACAGGACAGTGTGGTGACTATGGCAAGTGTGTCTGTACACAGTAGCCATTGCTGAATGACCAGTGAGGTACCACACAGGCAGATGTACAGGGGTGCTCATAGGATGGCTGCTGGCCATCATGCCCCTGGCAGAAGTGCCACAGCAGGTGTCACCAGATGCATGTTTCAGGCCATTATGGTGGCACAGGCATGTATCGAACGTTATACCAGATAGGGTCTGAGGCTCCAGAGGACTACTCATTCTGTTGTTATTGACAACATTTGTGATCTCGCTAGTGCTCGCCATTATTTTGAAGAGGTCCTGGATAGACGGTTGGGTGAGATAGTGGGAATCCTTGACCGTGCAATGTCTGTGTTAGAGCATATGGTGGGAGTATGGGGACAGCCATGTGGATGTAGGTCAGCAACACCAACAGGTGGAGGTCTATGTGGACATGCAACAAGTCAAAGTGGCTCCTGTAGTGGCAGTACCAGCACCAGCACTGCAGGGGGGTGCTGTCCACACCACAACATAGCAAGCCACGTGCACATGGTCCTGGCCAGGCCCAACAGGGACCGGGACCCAGTGGACATTTGTCATCATCAGGGGAGAGTACCATATCTGGCCTTTTACCCAGTAGTGCCTGTGGAACCCCTGGCAGGCACAGTTCTCATGTTTGTGGCCGTAGACGGTGAACTGCACACCCCGACATGTACGGTCTTCAGCCGTGCAACAAACCCTGTATAGGAGAGCCACATGGCTGAACTGTGTGCACACACACACACACACACACACACACACACACACACACACACACACACACACACATCACCAACACAACTAGGGTACCTACACACACCACATCTGCACAGCCCAATTAATAATGAACCCCCTAACGCACACACATGATGTCAACCAAACAGCTCA
>NC_056736.1:790604318-790626818 GCF_019279795.1 Protopterus annectens | reverse complement strand
TCAGCAACAGTTCTAAAGAAGGGATAAGGGAAGTGTAGTACATGTGAATGTCCACAAAAGCAGGTGTCAATGAACACACACACACACACACACACACACACACACACACACACACACACACACACACACACTGTCAGGGAAACACACACATCATCACAGTTGGCAGGATCAAGATCAGAACCCCTACCTAACTAGTTTGCTACACTACAGTATTACGCAGTTATCACAAGTATCGCAGAGCTTATAGGGCTGATATATGGCCAAAGGTTTATGTCAAGGTGAATGACATCAGCAGGCATGCTAAAGCAGGCCAATGGGAGGTGTAGTGATTGTGAATGACTTCAAAAATCATTAATCTCCACACACACACACACACATACACACACACACACACACACACACACACACACACACACACACACTTGCCAGTACTGAGATGCATAGGTTCATTGCTTCGTGGGTGTGTAGTAGGTGAAGGGGCCTGACATCTGTGCAAGGCTAGGCAAAGTGAATACCTTGGCATCAGACCATATGACAATGGTCTCCAGAGTGGCTCATGGGTGTAGTCCCTGGAGTGGTCCCCACAGGTGGACATTGTATTCACCATCCACTCATCTGGGTTAATATTGTGGGTGGCTAGTGATGTGCACTGCTTCCCATGTATGTGAGCTATATTACATAACATGGACAGTGTCTGGGTTGTGCACATGTCCCACATGCATGTTCTTTGACATGTGGAAGTGTACTTGAAGTCCCTGGGGCATGTTGTGTATACAGATTGTTATCTTCTGATGTAGCATTCCTGACCTCATCTGGGGAGACCTGACTATGGAACTGAGGTCATGCTTGCACCTACATTGACAGCATGATACAGGTATTCAGTGGAGTTAGTAGCGTCTGTCCATACAGGGCATGTGTATAAGGCATGGTATTCCCTTTGTGGGTTACATTTGCACACTCTACAGTTGTTGCAGGTATCCAGTGGGGAACATAGCAAAAAGACCACTGTAAGCATTTATTTGCCTACTGTAGGGATGGAACAGGGTGCCATGTCCTTTTACTTGCTGCAGAACACACACTCAGTCAAGAGATGTTATACATCACAGTACTTTCTGATGTCAGTGGTACTGCTGTGGTCAACAGGCATGTAGTCCACTGCAATCACACTGTGGTTACTATCTGTGAGGCAATATGCAGGGAACTACCAATATAGTGGTTGTTGCCTAGCCAAGTGTGTTTGTGTATGAGACATGGGTGGAGAGTGTTCTCTGAGTGATACAAGGGTTGCCTATATTGTTCACTGATCCATAATATCACATGTAGGGCTATGGATTGTCTACACCAGCCTCTCTTGTGTTTGACATCTGTTATCCTTGTAAGGTGGACATTGTGACATATAGTAGGTCCTCAATATAATAATTTAGCAAAATACACCCCACAATGCATCCTGTTATTACACAATCACACACATACACTTGCCAGTACTGAGATTCGAACCCCTATGTAGCTATGTATTGTTACTGCAGTGCACCGCATTTATCACGCGCGCCACGGAGCTTATTGAACAAATGTTGTCCCAAGGTACTTCTAAGCTGAGGAACATCACCAGCCCTTGTAAATACTGGCATTGGGTGATGTATTGGGTGACAGATCCCAAAAATAATTTTACCCTAATCACACATTTACATTTGCCAGGGGTGAGGTTCAAACATCTGGATCATTATATTTTGCATTTACCACATGCCCTACTGACCTAGTATGGTTTTGGGTTGGCAAAAGTTACCTGTAAGGTGGATGATATCTGCAGGATTGCTAATGTCTAGCTCTGAGATGTGTACTGGCTGTAAATGGGACCAAAATCTTTAAGCTACACACATACATATGTACACACACACATATGTACACACACAAACACTTGCCACAGATGAGATTCAAACCCATACATGTGTAGTTACTGCTACCACATTTCCCCACATTTATGGCATGCACCATTGAGCTTAGAGGGGTGGCCCTTATCCAAAGGAGTATTTCAAGGTGACTGACATCAGCAGGCTTGCTAAAGTAGGGCAATGGGAGGTGTAGTGACTGTGAATGGCCTCAAAATCATTAATCTCTATACACACACACACACACACACACACACACACACACACACACACACACACAGTTTTACAGTTGCCATGTCTAGTATGTTACACTATAGTATTACACAGTTATCACACATAGCTTATAGGGTTATCCCTTGTCCAAAGGGGTATTTCAAGGTGACTGACATCAGCAGGCTTGCTAAAGTAGGGCAATGGGAGGTGTAGTGACTATGAATGGTCTCAAAATCATTAATCTCAACACACACACACACACACACACACACACACACACACACACACACACACACACACACACACACACACACCCACACACACACAGAGTTTCACAGTTGGCATATCTGGGATTAGAACTCCTACCTAATTAGTATGTTACACTAGAGCATTGCACAGTTATTGCACACACCACAGAGATTATGGGGCTGATAATTGGCCAGAGGGTTATTTCAAGGTGACTGACATCAGCATGAGGGCTAACATGGGCTATGGGAAGTCCAGCGTGTGAATGGGCCATAAACCATTCCTCTGGGAACACTCACACAACAGTCAAGTCACACACAACTTTACATTTGACAGGACTGGGTATACAAATGCTAGATGAATACTGATTTGTACTATCATGTTACACAGTTATCACAAGAACCACAGACACTATAGGGCTGAGGGCTACCAAAGGCAAATGTCTACATCGCTTGACATCAGCACATCATGTGATAGTGGCCAATTGGATATGTGGTGGGTGGGACAGGATTCATGATGGCAATCTCTTTGTCACTGTCTGCCTCTCTCTTCCCCACATATCTGTGTTTTTATGTTTGGCCTATTACAGTGTGTTGGCCTTGGATATGTGTGAGTATTCCTAGCCAATGTGTGCTCAAAGCATGAATGGTGTGCAATGTGGTGTGTGCACATACTTCTGCAACTCACAGATATGTATAGTCCACTGTTGTTGTCAGACATGGGCTTCCTTTTTCTAGTGTTAGAGCATGCCAAGTATAACATTCTGTATTGAGTGTGTGAATCCATTCCAGGTAGGTTGTACTCCAGTCCAGGATTTTGTGTTCTACACCTACAACTAGCAACCTGTTTCTGCAGGATATCTGTAGATAGGTTGACAATATGGAGTCACAAAGGGCGACAGATAGTGGGATACTGTAAGTATTGCTGTTTGTGCTGCTTGTGATACATGGTTGGTGTTAGCAGAGATATTCAGACATGTACTGTTTTACACTGTGATGTATTATGTCATCAACTACCAACATATATACTTATTTGCTCACAGTTATTTCCTGGGAAATACAAGATGAATGAAACTGTGTCCAGTATTGTGATCTGTAGCCTACATATTCTTGCACACTCATGCCATTCTGGAGGGGTAGCTGCAGACACGGTGATAGATCTGTGTAACTGGTCCAGCACCTTGGTACTGTGGTGGCTGATGATCCCCTGCTTGTACATCTGTCGATATAACAGAATGACCATATCCTGCTGTGGCCATACCTCTCAGCTGTACAGATTCACCCAGGTGACCCAGAGGCAGAGCTCATGTATTTGGTCAGTTCCACTTCACATTGTGGTTTACGACTGGGTTTGTAGCCACCCATTACTGAGTTTGCAGGCAAGGGTAGTATGGGCACACTTCAGAGTTTCAGACTTCACACACTCCATAGCGTCCATGCTTCTACACCCCTCACTCTGTTACTCTATCCTCTTCCTAACATTATGCAAGTGATATCTGCAAAGTATCCCTATAGATGTCCCTTCATCCCAGCGTTATTTAGGGGATGGTCCACAGTTCATGCTGTAGGACATGGTGGGCATGTTATTGGGATTTGTCAACATGGCCTTGTATTTGTGTTCTGTGGAATGTGTTATGTTATTTGGGACCCCATGAGATAACATACATTGGCAGTACGGGTAAGGCACAGGCCTTTGACCGAGGACTGTACAGCATTTGGTAGTGATGCAAGCCATCTGTAGCAGGCCAGTGCATTCTGTCACTCCTACAGTCCCAGGCTGCAAGCCACTGGATTCCCCTGGGGTGACAGGGTATGTGTGTGAGGTGTTAATGGCAATAGTTGCTGTCCATATTAATCCATTGGTCTGGATGCTGGCAGGGTGCTACTTACAGCTAGGGGGGACATACCTGCATAGGACACCTCTTCAACATGCTGCATCCTGTGGGTATTCACATACAGAAGTGGGGGGGTCATGCTGTACTCATTCCCAACAACAGGGATATTACCTGTGATAAACCTGTGGATGATGGTGGGGTGAACTGAGTGCATGTGTGATATGGAGGCTTCTTGCAGCTGACTCACAGATATACCTGGGGCATTCCCCTTATGCTGCCATGTGCGGGGACATAGGCATTCTCTCATTACTTCATAACTGTGCCTTTTGTGGTCTGCCAGTGTTTTGCCAGAATACATCAGTATTCCATACTACACAGACAACTAATGTGCTGCTAACCTGTATGTACAATTCCTAAGGTGTGTGCAGTTGACAGTTACATTTTATGTACTCTGTCTAGGGTACTTCAACCTGTGTACTGTGTGTATGTTTGTGCCCACATTCATGGCAAGTCCATCTTTCAGATGGTGACAGATATTGACATCTGAACAATGAGTATGGATGACTGCTGAATTGGGTCTTGCTTGGATGCATTGTGGTTGGCACTACAGTTGTCAGAACATGGCCCTGTCATCAACAGTAGTGGCCATAGGCCACCAGGACACAACCCTCCATGCCTACATGCTGACCCTTCCATACAATGTACAACACACACAACAACGTAACACACAGAGCGCTGCATATTTTACACATGCAGCAATCTATCCTGTAAATTGGGCCAGCTCAGGTAATCTGTGCTCCATTGTTATTAACCCCACTCGTACAAGTTACTGCATTTCTACATAGGATTGTGGGAGGGGGGAGCACACCTGACAATTGTAAACAATTACTATGCCTGTACTTGTATTTCAGGTACTCTGTTGGCTTCCATTTTGTTTTGTATTCTGACCTATCATGTAGACTAGAGGCATATCAGTAGAGTACAGATTGTAGGTTTTATTAACCTACATTTCAGTTTCAGACTTCATACCCTGAAGAACTAACATACAACTACCTGACCTGTTGTAGTCTGTCTGTGTAGGTCTGGAGGGGGGGGGGGCTGTTATCCATTGCCATTAATTGGAGGCCTTAGCACAGCCTTTCTTTATGGTCAGCTACATCTGTCCTGCTGGCTGAGGCTGTTTCTGGGTATGTGAACCTCACTGACATGCATGTGTGTGCCCTATGACCACACATTTGGGCCACCACATGTACTGCAGTGGGATTTGTCACCTTGTCTAGTACTGCCTACTTTGTTGACACCAGTATTTGTTATGGATTCCATGCTGCCCATATAGATGTACACTATCTGCTGCCATCCCATTCAGCCACCTGATTCCCTTGCATGCTCACATCTATACCACAGCTACAACTAGCAGAACATACTACTCCATTCAGCAACTGATAGGAAGAGTGAGTTACTTGTGACTGTGCAAGTATTGGTGATGGTGCTGGAGGGCTGACTATGTTGGATGCACATAGTGCACTCCCTATACATGGTGAATCACAAGTAGTGTTATGCTTGGCATCTCTTTTACTGTATGTGCGAGTGAGAGAGAGGTGTCATTCCCTGGGTTCCTACTGTGTCAGTTTATGTGCTATGCGTTGCCTCTTTGCCAAAGCCTGGGCATACTGAGCATGCCTTCTTCTGCTTACGTGGGCAGGCTCAGGATGTTCCTCCTCCGAGTTACTCTGTGCCTGTGCTGGGGGCTGTGTGGCCCTGCCCCATGCTGTTCCTGCTGCAGCTGTTTCCAAGGGATCATATTGTGTAGCATGGCACATACAATGAAAATTTGTGTACATGTAGCTGAAGAGTACTGCAAGGCTCCACCGGATATGTCCAGGCACTAGAACTGTGACTTGAGCATCCCAAACACACGCTCTATTATGATTCTCATTTTTGCATGTGCTTCATTATGGAGTTCTTGTTCGGGTGTTTGTGCATTTCTGATGGGTGTCATCAGCCACGGCTCCAGTGCTTGACCAGCATCCCCCACTAGGTGGCAATATGGGATGTCCCCACTGGCAAATCTCAGGTACAGCTGTGTCATATGCCAGATGTGGGAGTTGTGATAGCTTCCAGGTCTGCCAGCACACACATTCATTATAATGCCCTGGGCATCGCACATGACTTGGCAGTTGATGGAGGGGAAGTCCTTGCAGTTTATGTAGACCCTATCCCGCTCACCATGTGGTAATTTGATGTGTATGTGCGTGCAGTCTATAGCACCCACTATCTCAGGGTATTCTGCTATTAGGTGGAAGAGACGCATATTGCTGGTCAACGCCTCAGAGGTGCTGAGGAAATATATGTGCTCACTGGCATGTGCTGACATGGCATCCAGGAAATGGTGGAGTACCCTGGATGTTGATGCCTGTGAGATCCCCATGATATCCCCAGTTGGCCTTTGGAAGGTGCCTGTGTGTAGCATTCTTAAGCCTACACATACCTTGGTATCTACTGAGATGGGTTCCCCCCTGTTGGTTGTGTGTGTGAGGCATGGCCGGCACAGCTCAACAATTTGCTGTAGGATGTCACTGTCCACCCTATAGCAGTCCACTATCTCCAGCTCATGTAGCCCCTGGTAGGTTACCCTGGGTCTATACACACTTCTCCTTCTCCTCACTGTGAGTTGGTCATCAGCATTCTCATCCTCACCACCCACAGCCTCTTCCAGCTATTGATGTATGAGAGCGACAGCAGCCCCTATCATTTTGTTAGTTTTGTCTGGTAAAATTTCCCCATCTGTGTACACCGGTGGTGTAAAGTTTGTGGGAAAAAACAGAGTGAAAGGTGTTTGCATAGATTATAGTAGTGTGCTGGGCTGGGCTGGGCTGCTGCCTATGTAATTGGATAATTCTGATACATTTCACCTGCCAGCTATGCTAGTTCTCCTTGATTGCCTTCCTACTGCTGTTTTCCCTTCCCATTGCCTTCCCGTTTAAGTCCAGAGGCATGCCGCACATACCCAGTGCTCAGGTGTGAATAGAGCTGCTATTTCCTGGGTTTTTATTTTTGTTTAAAACCCAGTGCATGGAACGCACACTGATTTAGGCAATGTAAATACTGCTAGGCAGCCTCAGACACACCTCCTTCCTTAGCTGTGCTTAGCTAAGAGCAAACACGGGCCACAGAGCTCCAATAAGCTTACAGCATGCATGACACTCCCCCTTATGAGGTCATCTACCTCTTAGGCTTGCACCATAGTGTTGCTGCACTTACACAGTTGGGTGCTAGCTAACACTGAGGGGAAATCTGTGATTCGGTATCAATCCCCTGATTACATAAAACTAACTGCTAATCCATAGTTACAAGACTGACACTCAGCCTTCCCCTTAGCAACCACTATTCTGTGGTATTGTTGTCTTCTGCATGCCATTGACTATTATGGCAGAATGCTGATTTTGGTTTAAAAGCTTATTTCCAGCTTTTTTTTGGGGGGGGGGGGGTGATCCCATTTGCGCAATGCTGCCCTATGCTTAAACGGCCAAAAAAATAAAAGTTATTTTTTATAATTTTGCAACTATTTTCCATGCCAATGGCCATCTATTTGACCATTGGCATGCCTACTACATTGAATACAGGCTTTCTTTTGAGCTGTCATGCCTCTGTTTTATAATTTGCAGAAATGTATTCGGTTGGTAGCCGAATACATTTCTGCAGGTTACACTATTCCTGCACAGATGCCTGCCTGCATCCTAGATAGCTAATTCACGTCATTTGCATGTTTTTCACCTGCAAATGGGATAATTAGCATACAGGAACTGTGTCCATGCAGGAATAGTGTTGGAGTGCTCGTGCATGTCCCAGGAGCTCATTCCTGGATCGCTCATTGGCCATATTGCGTGCAGCAGCTCTTGCACTATTGCTGTACACCGTGCAGAGCTTGCTGAATCCTGTGGGTATGTATTTTAAGGGGTGGGCCAAGGAAGTTATAGAAAATATGCAGGACAATTGCACACAAGCAGAGAAACAAGATTTGATATCAAAAGATGTTGCAGCTGTTTGAGAAAAATAACATTGATTAAACAACTGTATGGCCTTACTTTAGAAATTAAAACACAAAATGGTAAAAGACAATTTTTCGAATATCAAAGAAATTAATTACTCCAAAAATCTTAAAAATCGGAACCTGAAAACAGTATTTAGAATGATAAAAGTCATAAAACTTGATTGAAAATCACACATATATTTAAGGGTGGTAGGAATTCCAGAAGACAAAATGCAAAACATCAACTATACACACAAGCTGCTTAACAAAATCTGTGCAAATGTCTTCAATTAGACACTGAAATTGTAAACTTGAGGAACTACAATGGGTTCAAACTCTGTCCTGAATTCTTAGAGCTACACATTGGTTTTGTGCAAGTCTAGCACAGCTAATCAGCACTGCATGACAACATTGGGGCACAGTAACTATCCAAACTGATGCTTGCATTTTTTATTCACAGCTGGCTGTACTGCAGGGTATGTAAACTGAACAGTTACAAGACAGGTAGACATCTAAGCAGCAAAGCTATTGAGCAGCTCATGCATGGGTGAATCGTATATCTTGTTGTGCAAAACTCTGCCCCAAGAACAGTTACATGGCATATTGTGGAGTCTCATGAGAACAGAAAACATTAAATCATGGACAGTACATCTGATATATAAAGTAATGCAGGCATTAGAGAGGCTGCATGTATTAGCATGCCGCTTGGTAGGGTGGCAAAAAGCTCTGCAGATAGCTATAGAATATAATATTTCTAGCCACAGTGCAATGGTGTCCATATAGGTGGACAACTACCAGATGCACAAAAGGGAAGAAAAGGCATGCAGAAGGAAAAAGGAAAAAGGGCAAGTGCAAACAAAGAGTAACACGAAAGGACGATATAGAGAAGTATGCACGATGGGAAGGGAGGAGGGGGACACTTTTTTTACAGGGATAGGTCCCAAATTTTCTGTATATGGAGATAAAGGGAAGGGTGAAAGAGATGGAAGGGTAGGAAAATATAAAGGGCAGTGTGGGTGGTAGATTTACACAGAAAAATCACAGTCATACAGGGATGGATCTCCACGCACTAGGACCAGGAGACATGGAAAAGAGCAAGTCAAATATAATGCATGCTATTTGTGAGGGTGAGGTTTAGATAACAAGGAATAACAGAAGAGGAAGGAAGCAGACATAGTTGTGGTCAGAGAGGGTTATGAGCACTAGCATGGCTTCTGCTACACTAATCGAGAAGAATATTTCAGGAATACATTACAATGAGAAGGAGCAGGGTGGCATGGACCATACCTACCCCGGGGTCCCAATGATGGGGACCATCCAGGCGGGCAAATCTACATTTCACTCCAGGATACTCACCATCTGGGCTATATACTCACTCACAATACCTCTCATCTTTTACCTCCAGAGTTACAGAAAAAGCAAAAAATAATTATGGAAAACATCTCAAATTAGAAAAAAAATTTCAATGCTGGTACTGTCAACTTAGAACTTCAGCAAGTTCCAATCTTATGAGGGATGGAACAAAAGATTGAGAACAAATTAGGAATGCCCCCCCCACCCAAAATCAGGACAATTGAGAGGTATGTTGCACACTGATCTGTCCGCTACAGCACTATAGCCTCCACTTACTGGAGGATGTATCACCTCAGGCAGTGCAAGTTGGCTACCTGTTGCTGAGTGGCTAGACCATCTTCTTTTGAGGCATTGCCAGTCTGTTTCTCTTCATGTTCCTTGGCCATAGCATTAGCTGGGGTAAGATGCAATGGGGGATGCCTGATGAAAAATCTATAGTCTTGACCTGCAGTGGGGATACAAAGTGGGAAGTTTGCTATAAGTAAAACTGTTGAGGCATTAAACTGAAAATATTTAAAAATCATGTCAATTATGTGTGACTCTAATCATGTTTAACTACAAGTCCCTTCTGCCTACTGTGTTAGGTGACATGATTACCCTCATGTTTGGCTTGTACTGAGAGAGAAAGGCCACCTCAGAAAACTGTGACAACTGGAAAAAAGGTGCTAGGAACAACAGCTGCAAGTTGTAGTCCAGTAATGTTGCCTTAGCTGCATGACAGGCAGCATGCAGGTGTGTGTCTCCTGCATATGCATTGTTAAAATGGCACTGTTTTGCATGAGGACATACCGGGTAGTGTGTGTGTGTGTGTGTGTGTGTGTGTGTGTGTGTGTGTGTGTGTGTGTGTGTGTGTGTGTGTGTGTGTGTGTGTGTGTGTGTGCGTGTGTGTGCGTGTGTGTGTGTGTGTGGACATGCCACTCCCACCTGACATGGAAACATTTCTTAAGTTGACCTTCACAAATAATTACCAGTAAAAAAGACTAAAACATATAAGAGGGCAAGTAAAAATTCTATGCTACCAACTTGACATACCTTTCATGGTGTTTTTTCTTAACCTTCACTGTTCTTAAATCTTGGTGATGCCCATTGTTGAGTATCATCATACCAGATATCACCTTCCTTGAAGCCAGTACAATAGAGGCCCAGTAAATATTTCCTACAAGAACCATGAAGGAGATAAACATAATCTTGCTCTCCTTTATGCACCCATTCATTCAATCTCTGTAAGATACTAAGAGAAGCTACCAGTCCAAATGTTATGCAGTCCATAGTTCTGCATCATATGCTCACAGGTCTCTGCATGTCCACAAAAACAAGCAAATGGTAGAAGCCTGATAGTTTTAACCCTGTAAATATGATGTCCTGTTTCAGGTACATAGGATACATGGACAGCACCGGTCAGGGAATCCTGACAAACCCTTACAAGACAAATCTTAGCAGACAGTTGTCTATCATATAACTGTTGTGAAGAGCACAAATGCACTTTACTGCAGCGCTACAAATCTGTTCGCCCACGTGCTACACCATGACAAGTCAAGGGCATGCACCACAGCAGTTGAGAGGATGGTCATGAGCAGGCATGCACCTTCATAGGCATGCACCACAGCAGTTGAGAGGATGGTCATGAGGAGGTATGCACCTGGAGGCAGCAGGCTAATACAGCCGCAGCAAATGTTGATGTTGCTGGCAGGGACAATGGTTCTGGATTCATCTCTGGAGTGGAAATGGGTTTGAACATGGACCCATCCCCATAACTATTTGTGGATGATTAACAACATTAGTTGGGAGGGTGGCCTAATGGTTAAGGTGTTTGCCTAGGGTTTGAATCTCACAGGGGATAACTGGCTAGGCTTAAAATGGCTCGCAAGGGCAGTTAGCCTAGTACGAACCTATTAGTACTGTCTTCAGCAGATTTCTATACAGTTGCACTACAGATACAGACTACACCTATTTGTTGTTATACGAACATCAGGTACCCAGCCATCTCAGGATAGTGACAGAGCTAGGATACAAGTGTATGGTATCTATTACATGGACACCATTAACATGCATGCCACAAGGCTATAGTTTTGTCACAGACACTCGTAATGACTTCAGTATGTCTTTTGTTGTGTATTCACAGAGCAGACCATTGCTATTGTTATACCTCTAGAGGCTGGGGAGGATAACAGGCTGATGATGATCATGATAAGGTACACTAATGACTCATTTTCCTTATCTGCTTCCATCCTGACTGGGATGAACAAACAACAGAGGCCGAGATTGTGGCTTCACCCACAGACGAACATGCAAAGGATGCACATTCATAATCCCTACTGGGGGATGTGGGCCCCCATGCCTTCAATGTCCAGCAACGTTCATTGTGAAGCTGAGGGGGGAGAAGATGATTGCACTGCTTCTGCAGTGTGTATGTCCACTATTTCTCAGACTCTGAGGGGTTCCATTTATTATACCATGACGCAGTTGGCCCCTGGCATGTAAGTGGACTTAGGATCAGTCTGCAGTTGTGCTACTGTCATTCAGGCACTATCTGCTGGAATGTCTGATCAGTACAGTCCTGATTGCTATGCTGTGTGGCATCCATGATAGCATGGAGTTGAGGGTCACAGGCCTTATTGGTCTTATAAGGTTTATGGTGGCACATATTGTTTCTGTCTCCAGCTGATGCAATAAAGCTAGTAAGTGGATGCATATCATGAGCTGATTCAGTAGCTGGGATTTTCAAGTAAAGATATATGGTCCTTAACAGCAAGCCTGTTTAATGGTTCTGTCCTTGATAACAGCAAGCCTGTTTAATGGTTCTGTCCTTGACAGACCATTTTGATGTAATTCTTAAAAACATTTTACAATTATGGCAAAACCAAATGAGATTATCTTAATTTTTCCTTCTAAACCATGTGCAATATTAAATAAACAAGGCAAGTGCTCAAAATAATGCACGTGGGCAAATTTAATAGATCTTTCAGCTGTACTTATTTTACAGGAATATTCCTATTTTCAGGCCTGATTTGCCGCTTCACATGAAATACCTGTTTTTGGAGGTAGGTGCCGTTTTTTCAAAGCTTGGTTTACCACTTCATATAATTGTCAGAATCCACCCATTACACCAGATTTTTGAAGCTGTACAAGCCACATTACATGACCAACATAAAAGCGGCACTAATAATTTAAAGAAAGAGGATGTATAACTTATACTTCCTTTTTCAGAAGCAAAAAATAATAACTGTGAGGTAGATTTTGCAATATCATTCAACTCTATAAATCTTACTGTGTCTTTGATAATTTGCTTTTATTTTCATGTTATTTTTCATAATTTGAATTTTTCAAATTGTGTTTCTGAATTGTATATCATTCCTACTGAAAGTGGGAAAAGTTTTGTGCTATTTGGTATTCAGATGTTATGCTAATTAGGTGCACATATTTTTGGCTGATTGTAGCTACTTTTAAAGAAACTTTGTACCTGTTTTCAATCTCTGCAATTTGAGATATATGGGTCAAAACTAAACTGAATTATTTCTTCCTTTATTCATTCACTGTAGAAGTATGTTGATTAATTCACTGGAGAGGTATGTTGATCCAAAGAACAAAGAATTATATATATATATATATATATATATATATATATATATATATATATATATATATATATATATATATATATATATATATATATATATATATATATATATATATATATATATATATATATATATATATATATATATATATATATACAGATAGATATATATGTGTACGTATATATATATATATATATATATATATATATATATATATATATATGTATATATATATATATATATATATATATATATATATATATATATATATATATATATATATATATATACATATATATATATATATATATAAATGTTTGTGTGTGTGTGTCTACTTCAAATGCTCGAAGTTGCAGAACATCGAACCACACCATCAAGGATGAGATGATCGATGTTCTACAACATCAAACATGAAAGTAGACTAAATTAAAAAAGATAAAAACTCTGCTTGTAAGTTTTAGCAGGGGGCACCCCTTGCTACTTCAATATACCAACTCCGTGAAGAGAATGGTAAACTTGACATTCTGTGCCATTCTCTTCACTGTAGTATGATCCAAGGGGGCTCGCCCTCCTGCAAAAAATGAAATAAGTTTTCACGTTTAAGTTTTTTTTTTTTTTTTTTTTTTTTTTCATATTGCAGAACTTTGATCCTCTGGTCCTCGATGATCAGAGGTTTGATGTTCTGCAATTTCGATACTCTGAAAGGAACCTATATATATATATATATATATATATATATATATATATATATATATATATATATATATATATATTAATAAAAAGCCGAGATGATGAAGGGAAAAGTGAAGAACTGATGAGAAAGGACAAACAGCAAGATGAAAGAATAAAATAATTTAAAAAATGTTAGTTTTTTTTTTTTTTTTTGTTTTTTTTTGTTTCCATAAGATATATGCCTAATAGTATATACATATATACAGGGCCATGGTGGCGCAGCAGTTAGCTTTGTCGCCTTACAATAAGAGATTGTCTGGCATGATTCTCAGCTGGAGCACCTTCTTTGCCGAGTCTGCATGTCCTGCCTGCAGACAAGTGAGTTTTAAAGACATGCAGCTAGGTGCATGTGTGTGTGTGCATGTGTATGTGCCTTCTGTGGAGGCTGGGCACCAGGCTGGCAACCTGACACTGTAAAAACTCCACTGCTGATCAAACTGTGCACTAGTGATCTGTTGTAGTGACCCCTAATGGAAGAAGTCAAAGGACATTTTTATTAGATATATATATATATATTTATAGATATATTTATAGATAGATAGATATGTATATAGATATATAGATATATACATATAAAGTACAATTATACTGATCTCTCTGTCTTTCTATCTATCTATTGTTATCCCGACTGAATATATGTGAAATTATTTTTTTTGTTGTCCATACCAAGATATAGACATCATAATGAACTGGAACAAAAATACATGCAATGGGATTCACAAAGATACTTACTAACCATTCTAATTGGCCAGTGTGGGTTGGTCAATTGACACAATGGAAAGAATCTCCACTTAAGAGGCATGGTAAATCTACACAAAGAAACACCTCATTAGAAGAAGATTACCCTGTCTTTGAGTTGAATACTCTCCTATCAAATCTGACTACATTAGTGTTTTCCTTTCCAACCCATGCATCACAGTAGCATAGACACCCTGCACAAACATATGTGCATGCACATACACACACACATTCTAACAATCATGGGCATTTACACAGGTGCATATTCCCAGACATTGACACACACACACACTCACACACACACACACACACACACACACACACACACACACACACACACACACACGCACACACGCACACACACACACACACACACACACACACACACACACACACACACACACACACACACACACACACACACACACACACACACACACACACACACGCTCAGTATTAGCATTCCCTACCTAACTCCAACAGTACAATCACAGACAGACAGAAGTACAGACAGACAGGCAGACACACAGCACACACATTCAGCCACATTAATGCACTTAGAGTTGCATATATATATATATATATATATATATATATATATATATATATATATATATATATATATATATATCTGTACACATACACTCACACAGCCATGACTTCACTATACTTACTTGTAGCATGACTGTTCCCATAGGAGTTAATAGCTTAATGCCATCTAAAGAAAGCACTCATTTTTACCCTGCTAGAGAAGAAAAAAAAACAACATTGAAAGAGTAATTCTCTCATCCTCTCTGCTGAATGTAGCAGGGACCTCCGCCATTTCCTAGAGAAATAAATAAATAAAATTGGAAGAGCAATTCTCTTAATCTGTCTGCTGAGTGAATCATGAACTTCTATCAGTTCCTGGGAGAGCACATAGCTAATTAGCATTAGCCACTCACGCGGACTGTCCATTACCACACAGCCTCTCCATTGAGACTACTTTCTGAGCTATTTCCCCCTCCACGAGAAAAACGTAGCAGAAGAGTAGTCTCTGAATTGGAAAGGATTAGCTCCATGTGAAAACCTTCTAAGTTAAGGCTTCCATATTGTGGTAAACCTTTCTGAACTCCAGGGATTATTTTTGTATGCATGTATATACATCTATTTAGCCATCTTTCTACATGTCTACCAGTCTACTTACTCTTCTATTTTTCTCTACCTATTAAAGATGCATGCATTGTGATGAGCTGTGGAAGAAGGAGTCTATATATTTTTATTCATTTTTCTTTTCTTTGTTCTCTGTCTGCATATAAGATCATTGAATCCTTAGAGCCTTTTCAAGCCCACCCATTCATCTCCCAGTTTTCCTAATTATCAGTGCTCAAGGACTAGAATGGCTTTGGTATAAGCCTGTGTTTTAGGGCACCTACAAGCTGCGCCTGTCAATAAAGGACACAGGCAACAAGCCAGGAGTGAATTTGTGATTTCCCATCTATTGGTTTAAATTGCATTCAAATAGGCTTAGGGAAGAGCCCTGCTTCAGAAGAATGAGGAGTCTATTCCAGAGAAGGAGTAATCCCTGAGACACATACCTCTCCCTACAACATGTTTTGCTTATGTCTGAGACAAGGTTGAAATCCTTATATCAGGTAATTCTAGTGCAGTTAGCTTTCTGAATGTGCAACATATCCATCAGGACTGGATAAGAGAATTCCTTGTAAGTTAGACCTTGAGGAGTTCCACAGAGGTCATGTTACTGGGTTTATATTATAACCGCGAAACCTCACATATGCGAATACGGAAACGTCGATACATATTGAGCGAACCACAAAAACACCGAACGTCCTGAACCGCAAAATTAAAAATGCCAAATCGGTATAGTTAGCCAACCCCACCACCCACTACGTACTACCTACCCAAATAAAATAAATAATCCACGTACATACACTTAACAAAACCCTACTTCTAACCCTAAACTAAAGCTTACATATATTACTATGTATGCACTTACCTTAACCTGCACCCTAACCCTAAGGTCCGTAACTATTGCACACTTACCTTAAGGAGCTATACCAGAGAAGGGCCAACTATGACGATTCGACATTTTGAATTTCACGCTTCAGGAAGCTCTGTGTTTTTGCAGTTCAATCAATATGTATCGACGTTTCCATATTCGTGCTACTGCGGTTTTGTGGTTGTAATAGGTAACCCATGTTATTTACACCTTACATTCTTTTAGTGAAGAACCTTTGTGGTTGCTCCACCTGTTGAAAGATACCTTACACTAGATTATTGTTCTAATGAGGGTTGAGTATAGTGGAAGTATAATTTCTTCAGATCTGAATATCATGTCCTTACTTATAACTTGAGCTACACTGAAGGATTTTCTCACCCCCAAGGATACATTGAGATCAAAGTTCAGGCAGCTGTCAACCTGAGTTCCCACTTCCCTTACCTCTGGGTCTACTCTTAGGACAGTGTGGCAATGTTGTAATTTGTAGGGGGTGATAATTTTCCGAAGGGTATAATTATACATTTTTGTACTGAGTTTTAGGCCACAGCTCTGGCACCATTTATTTGCCTCCTGGAGGATATCTACATCCTCGGGGGATTTAATGATTGAATCAAGTTTGCAGTCATTGGCAAATTTGGTCTGCCAAAGTTCCTCTACACTTTCCTTGACTTCAGGGAAGTATTTTCCAAACAGAAGAGGTTCCAGTATTTAGCCCTGTGGTGTACCACTAGAAAGAGGCCTAACTGCATATGTCCATTCCATTAGCCTATTGAGTTTTTCTATAATTCCTGAATGAGGTATTATGTCAAATGACTTTGCCAGGTTGAGGTAGGCAGTGTGCACAGTTTTTCCTCATTCATGGATTTAGTGACCTCGATGAAGTTGAACTGGGATGGGTCCACTGTTTGAAGAGTTCCTTTGTCTTAGTTTATCAGGCCCACAATAACTCTTTCCATGGACTTGCATATAATAATAGTTAACGTTTTAGGTCTGCATTTCCCTGGATCTGTTGATGGTCCTCCTTTGTGTAGATGGATAACTGTTCCAGTCCTCCATTCCCAAAGAATTAAGCCTGTGTATAAGCTGTAGTTGAACAGAGATTCTAGAGGGTTTGATTATGTCATGCTTCAAGCTATTTAAGAAGCATCCTTGTTTATTATCTGGAACCACTGATGCAGTGATTTTAGCTTTGGAAAGTGCAGGGAGGACCTGTTCTTTAGTGATAGTTGGGGAAGAAATGGTAGAAAGTATTTCTTTGGGGGGAACTGTGTTTCAGGCAAGAAATGTATGAACAAAAAAATGAAAAAAAGGAATGTCCGACCACTTTTGGTCACTTTATTACTCACAATAACAGCAATGCCTCCAGAAATTAAGTGCTTTCACCATACAATAGTTTCTTCAGAGTTAATGAAGGACTCTATATATATATATATATATATATATATATATATATATATATATATATATACTGACATCACTTCCTTTTAATCAAATATTTATTCAATTACACAATAAATTAAACAGTAAATTGTTCCTAAAAAACACTCTCATAGTAATAAATTAATAAAACTTACTTATTAAAAAACTTCATCTAAACAAACATCACAGGTAACAAACCAATAAATAAATAAATAGATAGATGCATTGCACTAACCAATGTTTGATAAAAAAAAAATATATATATATATATATATATATATATATATATATATATATATATATAGATAGATAGATAGATATGTGTAGTGTATATGAAATTGATAATATAAATATATATAGATAGATATGTGTAGTGTATATGAAATTGATAATATAAATTATACCATTGGTAATAAATAATCATATCATTGATCATATTATTGCAATCACGGGACACCCCTCACTTATAAAACAATACAATAGTGCACTGAGTAAATAATGGATATATATATAAAAAATAAAAAAAATGTCATGTATTTCAACACACATTTATGATGATAAACTATTGTAATATTAATAATAGTAAAAAAATATAATATGTGTAATGAATATTATACACAATTCAATCCTGCTAATACATGAAACATCCTAACCCCATTTGATTTTTGTAAATTTATTAAATTAAATACCTTTTTTTCTTTCAGGGAGGGGGGCATAGATAGACTGTCATTAACGCCTGGAATGTTAGTGGCATTAAGCCTAATCTGCCCCATAGCTTCTAAACACTCTACCCTGAGTTTCATGTCACCCCCTCTCTCACTTAAAATAAGCCTGTTAATCACAAAAAATGTAAACCTTTTGAAACTAGGACATACTAGGGTGTGTGTATATAAATAATTTGTTTTTACTTTGTTCTTAATAGTTCTAATATGTTCAGCAATTCTCTCCTTAAGTTTCCTCATGGTCTTTCCTATATAGAAACCTGGGTAGGTGCTGCAAGTGGCCACATACACCACCATATTAGTTTTACAACAACACCTGCCCGGACATGGAATTGATTTATTAAAGCCACTAACCACCACATATGGCCCTTCATTAATGTACCTACAAAATCTACATGATCCACATTTGTACATTCTAGAATGGGTATATTTCAAAGGTGGTTGTTCAAGAATATTTTTGATATTTTTACCCCTACTAAACACAATTTTTGGAGATACACCTAGTTTTGCTTTAATATTATTACCAAAACTAGAGTCCTAAATCCTTTTAACAGTCTCCACTATATATGGTGTTCGATAATTAAACTTTAAAATCATTGAGTCACCTTTGAATATATTTGTACTAGCCTTACTTTTAACAATTTCCCCATAAAATTGGAGGAAACTGCGTATTTCTTTTCAAAAATATTTATTTCCGTACTTTTAACAATAACTTTAAAGGGTAACCTCTAACTAAAAACATTCCTATCAAAGTGTATATTTCTTTCACAAAAGTATTGTGGTCACTAACTAGATGAGATAATCTGATCATCTGTCCTTTAACTATACTTTTGTGCAATGAAAAAGGATGACCACTCTGAAAATGCAACAATGAATTGCTGTAAGTTTTCTTTCTAAAAATATTGCTTTGCAACCCTTCTTGTGTTTTGATCAGATATATATTTAAAAAGTCAATTTCATCAGCAGTCCATATACTAGTGAATTTTAAAACATTTGTAGTAGAATTCAAATAGGTAACAAAATCTGCAGCTTCACTTTCACTACCCTTCTATAACACTAATATATCATCCGAGAACCGACTATAACAAAGAATCTTGTCCTTGAACCTTGAATTGAATATGAAAGAATCTTCCCAATGTAACAACAATGTTTGCAAACCCTGGGGCACATTTTGCCCCCATAGCCACCCCTGATACTTGGTGGAAAGTTTCCCCCTCAAAACTCAAATAGTTGTTGTTTAAAATCAATTCCATGAATGATGGCCAGAAGGTTAACCTTTTCTCCATCAAGTTTTTTACTTTTGAGTAGACTTTCACAAAAATAGTCTATCCCATCTACATGTGGGATCACTGAAAATAGATTTATTACATCAACAGTGAAGAAAGAAATATTGCTTAATTCTTTCATACCACTCAACCTGTTTAAACAATGCCAGGAATCCTTTAATATGTGGTCAACCCCCGCCACCACCTGCTGTATACCTCTATCTACAAAAGCCACCAAAGGCTCTGTCTTCGAGCCCCTAGCAGCCACAATGGGTCTAAAAGGTGGATCCCACATGTTCTTGTGGACCTTAGGTATCCCAAACAAAACAGGTGTGACAGGGTACTCGACTCTAAGTTAGTCAAACTCATCCTCATTAATGCCCCCTTGAAACAGTGCATCAAGTAAAAATAGATCTATTGTATGATAGGCTATATGTATCTCATTGACTGAAGCTCTCTTATATGTCTGAATATCATCCAAAATTTCATGCATCTTGCCCACATAGTCAAAGTGAGACATAATGACAACCCCACCTCCCTTGTCAGGTTTCATTATTCTCATCTCTTTGTTTTTAGCTAGTTCATATAATAGTTTTCTCTCCTTTTCACTCAAAATATCATGCACATAGAGTCTACCAACTTTATGTAAACCTTTTCTAATTTCATTGATGCAAAAAGTTTCAAAAATCATAACTTCTTTATGGGTGGGGGGTATAAAGGTACTTTTCCTTTTCAATGCATGTAAATCTTTGTTCACATTGTTATTATTACTTCCACCTCGGTCATCGAAAAACAAATGTAAATTCAATTGTCTAGTAAACATTTTCAAACTTATAAAAAAAATCAGTAAAATCCAAATAAAACGCAGGAACAAATGTAAAACCTTTACAAAGTAAATTGTGATGTACTTCATTTATTACCAGTGCACTATAATTATATATTGAAAGCCTTCTTTCTGATATACAGTGCAAGTTTTAGAAGCATTTACATTAGCAGCAATACAAGTTCCAAAGTCACCCATATTCATTTCACTTAATGGGTAGCAGTTATTAATATCATATTGAACAATATCTAACTCATTGGAACTTTCAGCACAATCTAAATTAAAAATCACTTCTTGTTGTTTATCCTAGTTTTTTCCTTTTTTTGATAATTGTCCAATACCATCCACTTTAACTTCGCTTAGTGGGTACAATTTATTGGTGTCGTATTGAACCATGTCTAAAACATTTGAACATTCAGCCAATTCTATGCTACAGGTGGATCATGTAGATTTTGTATGTACCTTAATGAAGGGCCATATGTGGTGGTTAGTGGCTTTAATAAATCAATTCCATGTCCGGGCAGGTGTTGTTGTAACAATAGTATGGTGGTGTATGTGGCCACTTGCAGCACCTGCCCAGGTTTCTATATAGGAAAGACCACAAGGAAACTTAAGGAGAAAATTGCTGAACATATTAGAGCTATTAAGAAAAAAGAAAAAAAAAACCAAATGCTTTATATACACACACCCTAGTATGTCCTAGTTTCAAAAGGTTTACATTTTTTGTGATTGACAGGGTTATTTTAAGTGAGAGAGGGGGTGACATGAAACTCAGGGTAGAGTGTTTAGAAGCTATGGGGCAGATTAGGCTTAATGCCACTAACATTCCAGGCCTTAATGACAGTATATCTATGCACCCCTCCGTGAAACAAAAAAGTTATTTAATTTAATAAATTTACAAAAATCAAATGGGGTTAGGATGTTTCATGTATTAGCAGGATTGAATTGTATATAATATTCATTACACATAAGATATTTTTTACTATTATTAATATTACAATAGTTTATCAACATAATTGTGTGTTGAAATACATGACATTTTTTATTTTTTATATATACATTATTTACTCAGTACACTATTGTATTGTTTTACAAGTGAGGGGTGTTCCATGATTGCAATAATATGATCAATAATATGATTATTTATCACCAATGGTATAATTTATATATATATATATATATATATATATATATATATATATATATTTATATATATATATATTTTTTTTTGTTTTTTTTATCAAACATTGGTTAGTGCAATACATCTATCTATTTATTTATTGGTTTGTTACCTGTGATGTTTGTTTAGATGAAGTTTTTTAATAAGTACGTTTTATTAATTTAGTACTATGAAAGTGTTTTTTAGGAACAATTTGCTGTTTAATTTATTGTGTAATTGAATAAGTATTTGATTGAAAGGAAGTGATGTCAGTATAAATATATATATATATATATATATATATATATATATATATATATATATATATATATATATATAGTTATTTTGTAGTCCTTCATTAACTCTAAGGACGGCATTGTATGGTGAAAGCGTTTTTTTTTTTTTTTTTTTTTGTTCTCAGTTTTTATCCCTTTGGGATTCATTGATTTTTTAAGAAATGTATGAATTCCTCTATCACCTGCATTTGACTCTGTGTGCTATTG